>NW_011500386.1:26971-78738 GCF_000495115.2 Populus euphratica
AGCCCAAGGAAGTTAACCTTAAACATTAGAATAAAATTTTGTTTTATTCCAAGTAAAGTCCCATAACTATGAGTTAAACATCTATTAAGTACAAAAAGAAGGTTTATTAATATCTTATTTAATAAATATAAAGCAGATATATAAATTTAATGAGAGTTTATTTATCTGGATAGATTAATAGAAGTTGAATGATGAATGTCTTACTTTATGGAACTTGCAAATGGTTTTTCTATTTTAACATTTTGATTACTAAGAATTAATAATAAGTTGGTTGGGTAGTGTGATTGGTACTTAAAAGTGTATTTTTATTAAGGTTTTATATCATCAATTTGCATTTGAAGTATTAATAACTCTTTAACTAAAGCATGTTTTATAATAACAAGCATGATAATATAAGATAACTTTAATTTATGGTAAATGGTCATCTTAAATGTAGGTCTATCACATAAATGAAAGAATTGATTGACGAGTTTAACAAGTGAAATTAAGAAGATAAAGGGAGAGTTAAGCTTAGAAAAGAGATGCTGGTGTAGTTTAAACTAAAACACTGTTTAGTTATTTAGTTATATCTAGAGCTATAGATTTTGGATTTTAGTTAGGTTTATATGGCTAGAAAGCTTAGACATTGGCCTAAAATATTCATGAAGAGTCCAAGACTCAGTCCAGGTCTTAGCATCAAAAAAGAAGTTTGAATCTGTCCTGTAACCCAGATATTGTTCAGTGTTCAGTCCATATCTTAAGTTCTAGAAGTCCAAATGCACTTATATTTTTTTTATTCAAAAGCTCGGATAATTTCCTAAACTTACTATTAACATGTCTTATCATTTTCTTATTAATTCTTAAGACCTTGCTTGTTAAATGGTTAATTTAGATTTGTGTTATATAATACTTGGTATAATAAATGCTTGGCACTTTCATAACCAGCCGTATGGTATAACCTATACATGTGCTATGAAAGGAACTTGATTTGTTGTTAACATAAGTTAGCATCATGAATTCCTGATAATATTTAAAAGTCAAATAAGATAATTAATATGATCATGTTAATAATTTACAAGGTTTTATTAATATAATCATGTTAATAATTTACAAGGTGTTATTAATGACAAATAATCCGATTGGAACCTTCTTTGTGTGTGGTTTCCAATTGAGTAATAAAAAGAGTTTATATTATTATACTTATTTGAAATCCATTAGTGGATCCTCTAACCTTGACATTTTATCACTGTTTAATCCTCACATTAATCTTACATCTCAAAGTTCTCTATTATTATTATTATTTGTAATTTATATAGTTAACCTCACTATGATTCGATCCCGGTCTTGCTAGGTTATTTATTACTTCGACACTCCTACACTTGGAAAAAGACATTAATCTTTTGGTCGTGTCAACATTATGTACATGGAATCTTTCTAGCCTTATCTCTTCCCAAGCTCACTTCTAATATTTTTGGAAGGATTAATCATTTCTCAATTTGGTAAATTCATAATCACTCTTTTTTTTCTTATTTACAAACTTATTATTTAAAGCCCCTTACAAAACTTTTTTAAATCGTAAACATTGTAAAGAAGGGGGCAACTATCATAACCTATTTTTGGGTTTTCCCTCTAAAATTTACCTTTTTCCTTTTATAAATAATAATAATAATAATAATAATAATAATAATAATAATAATAATGAATAGAAACATGATAAAAACAAGCTAAGAAGGGTTTCAAATGTATAAAATAATCAAGCTGGAGTTTTGGATAAAATTAAGAGCCTAATCATACCCTATCTTACTACAATTAAAGAAATAATACAAATTCAAGGTCAAACTGAATAATTATTGGATGAATCTACATGAAAATTAAGTCTAAGGACTTAATTAGATTTTTATTAGGCTAATTAGATTCAATCATGGGTCAAATTAAATTTTAATTATGTTTAAGAATTAATTTTGGTCAAATTAAAAGATTTAATTAGGTGCAAGTACTTGACTATACATTTAAATGGTCAAATTAATTTTATTAGGGAATTAATTGATGAAAATTAAGTTTGGAAGCTCAATTTAAGCTTAATAGGAAAGATTGAAATTTTAAAGGCCCAAAGTTAATTTTTACAAAGTCAAATGATTGAAATTAGAGACAAAATTGCAAGAAAATTGAAGTTTATGGTAAATTAAGGGTCACATTGAAGAAATTTACAATCAATGACCTTTTTTAAAAAGCCTCTAAACTTTGAGGACTCAATTTGGTTAAAAACATGGATGAAATTGAAGCAAATTGAAAGTTAAATGATCAATTGAGGGTCAATTTGCAGAAATTCAAAATCAATGATCAAAATAAAAAGTCGGTGAACTTCAAGGTTGATATTTGAGTTTAACAATGGTAAAATTACATTAAATTAAAAGTTTGAAGTCAATTAGGAATGTAATTAAAATAAATCAAATGACAAATGACTAGATTAAATTTTAGTCAAATCCCTAATCAAAACCCTAAGGATGTCAAAACAGCATTGCTTCATTTAAATGAAACGGTGCGTTTTGACCAAAACAGTTTATATTGGTACAAAATGATGCCATTTTGACCAACACAAAAACATAAAAAAAGGCACCAAATGACTTTGTTGTCTAACTACTTTTCATCATCTTTAATCTTTTATACTCGAAAGGATGTTCGGATGGCTACTTTTCAATGGCATTTAATGCCTCATCTCTCCACCAAACAAGGCAAACAAGACATCACTCTGATTGTCTAACATTATACTACACCCCAATACATTTCTTTTTGGTTGCACCCCATAACCATCGTGGCGCCACTCCAAAGAGGCTGACTCGATCAACCTTTTGCTGCCAAATTTCGCAGCTTATATAATGACTTTTAGCCAACTGTTAGGATCCTTCGTGTTTGAATCAAGGGCCAAGATTTACTCCTAATAAAGACTAGGTGTCCCTCTTCCATCCCTTTATAAATAGGGGTGGACTTCATGCTTTAAAGAGGGAGAAATTGAAGAGAAAGAGGCCAAAAAAATAACTTTTTAGCTGCACAACTGATTAGTACTTAAAAGTGTATTTTTATCAAGGTTTTATATCATCATTTTGCACTTGAAGTATCAATAACTCCTTAACTAAAGCAGGTTTTATAATAATATATCTAATAATACTTAATACCTTTAATTTATGGTAAATGTTCATTTTAAATGCAAGGTAAATGTCTATTTTTAATGCAGGCCTATCACATAAATGAAAGGATTGATTGATGACTTGAAGAACTTAAATTGCATGGATAAAGAGATGGTCAAACTTAGAGAAGAGATGTCGGTGCAATCCAAACCGGAACACTGTTCGGTAATTGGGTCATATCTAGAGCTATATATCTCAGATTTAGGTCCAATTTATATGGATGGAAAGGTAAGACATAGGCCTACAACTTTCATATGGAGCCCAAGATCTAAAAAGGCCATTATCAAGTCCAAATTGTAGCAACAACAAAGAAGCCCGAATCTGTCCTCCAGCCCGAGCACTGTTCAGTGTTTGGCCCATATCTAAAGTTTTAAAAGTCCAAAAGACCTCTTTTAGAAGTCCAAATGACCTCAATTTTTACCTTAGAAAAACCAAGATGCCTAAATGCATGGCAAATGCCTCCTTTTATAGGCCAAAATTGGGAACTATTGATTTGATGACTAATTGATAAGTGGGTGACCAACTTTTGACTTGGTGACAATCCTTATCTTCTCTTGTCTGCCCAAAACGTCATTGATAACGTCAAAATTGGAGCCAGTTGTAAACATGAAAGTTGTAGGCAATTGTCTCAGCTTTCTTGTGTAAAAATTTCAGCTCATTTGGACTTCTAGAACTCCAGATATGGCCAAAATACCGAACAGTGCTCGGGCTGGAAGACAGATTCGGGCTTCTTTGTTGTTGCTACAATTTGGACTTGATAATGGCCTTTTTAGATCTTGGGCTCCATATGAAAGTTGTAGGCCTATGTCTTACCTTTCCATCCATATAAATTTGACCTAAATCTGAGATCTGTAGCTCCAGATATGACCCAATTACCGAACAGTGTTCCGGTTTGGATTGCACCGACATCTCTTTTCTAAGTTTGGCCATCTCTTTATCCTTGCAATTTAAGTTCAAGTCATCAATCAATCCTTTCATTTATGTGATAGGCCTGTATTAAAAATAGACATTTACCACAAATTATAGGTATCTTATATTATTAGATACATTATTATAAAACATATTTTAGTTAAGAAGTTATTGATACTTCAAGTGCAAAATGATGATATAAAACCATGATAAAAATGCACTTTTAAGTACTAATCACGATGCTAGATCTAGGTTTTAGAACTATAAGGATTTAAACCAAGAAGGCATATATTTTTTCATAAATAGAGACTCACCTTGAATATTAAATGAAACTATATGGTCTATAAAAACAATCAATTAACAATATTTTAGATATGATGTAGTAGAGATGATGTATATTTTCTTTACCTAACTGATTTTTTTACCTAAAGTTTTATAAATTATTAAAATTTTTAATAATTATAATATTACATATCAACTTCTAAATTTTATAGTCATAACTTTAGGAAATTCTAGATAAAAAAATGTTTGATTTGATATTTTTAAGATATTTATTTTATATAAAATGTTGCTTGTGAGGTTAAAAGAATTGTTTTGACAGCAAGAACGGCAGGGTTTCGATGGTAAATAACGATACAGTGATAAAAGAGATATTAATGTCTTACTGTCTTCTATCCAGAGCATCTGTCCGTTGTTCATACCAGGTGCTCAGCGTATGAGGATTTTGACCAGGAACATCATATTCAAGTGTCAGCACTGTGGTGTTGCGTTTCTTAAACCTCTCTTGTCATTAGCGAGAGGTGTGGGCCTTGCTGAGAATTACAGATTATGCAAGATTTGTATCGCTAGTGGTACACGTGGCTATGTGTAAATATATTAAAATATATTTTATTTAAAAATATATTATAATAATACTTTTATATTTTAAAATTTATTTTTAATATCACCGTACCAAAATATTATCAACATATTAAAAAAACTATATTTTTTCAAAAGCATCGGTTTAGATTTATATTTTTAATTTTTAATTTTTTAAAAATTAATTCTTTATATGTTTATATTGTTTTAATATAATAATTTTTAAAAAATATTATTTTAATATATTTTTAAATAAAAAAATTTTAAAAATCAAATGTTATTATACTCCTTTCCAAACATACCTTTAAACAAAAATGTATTTTTAACTTTTTACTTTTTATAAGATGTAATTTACACTTTAAAAGAATTATATTTTTAAAAAACTTTTTACTTTTTATAAGATGTAATTTATATTTTTTTTTAAAAATCAACTATATCTCCAAGCACGTAAAGACAAAATGGTACCGAAAGCGAAAGGACGCAAGGGCACTGACAGTCGATGAATGGAGGGAGAGGGAGAGGGGTAGTTTAGGGTATATCACATCAAATCAAATAATGATGATAAATACAGGAAAAGTGCAGGCCTTTTTGGTGGGATTGAATCTTACATGTCTTTTCTAGATGCACAAATGGCTGGCGTACAGATGCCTTATCTGAATAAATAGTTCCTCGGCCTTTACTTAGAGCATCTCCGCGATATTTTGAAGTCCCAAAATGTTAATATGTTTTTTTTTTTTCTTTCTCTTCAATAGAAAAGAATTATTTCAGGAGCCACTTGTACGAGGAGGAAAGGAAGCATTTTATTTTTATTCATATGCAATAAAGTCTTGTGTGTGTAGTTGCACTTAATTTGTTTATTTTTTTTATTAACATACTTTATTGGTTTTGATCTTTTTAAAGGATATATAGGAATAGCTTTGATGAGGAAAAGAGACCTTGACTATCCTTATTCTTGTTGGAGCTACTAATTAAAAAAAATTAAAATAATTTTTCTTTTACTTTAGCTTCTCTTTTATACTTCTCATGAGAGATGCTCTTACAGTGATTATCAACTAGTAAATACTAGGTTATTTCTTGTTTCATCATTGTGATTTGGAACAAAAATTTCTTAAATAAAAAAAATTCTTACTTGTAGAAATTTTTTGATATTATTATTAAACTTTGTATAATAGGTTAAACTTGAAAATTATCAATCCAACTTTTTATTTGACCTCAATTTTAAATTAAATTATATAAGAGTTGTTTCGACATGATTTTATCAACTTGACAAATCCAAAAAAAATTAAAGAAAAAAAAAGGTTAGGTTAACAATAGTTAACTCACTAAACTTGTGACCTAAGGTATGGATTCCACTATATTGAATTAATTTTTTATTTTATTATATAAAAAAATATAAAAGCTTATTTATAATCTATTTAATACTGAATGATAAAATTTAATAAAACACCAGCATTAAAGAGTGAATTTGAAAAACAACAAAACATAAAAAAATAAAAATCAGTAAAAAAAGCTTATACACATGAATCTGAGTGGTCTAATAAAGTTGGTTCTATTACAAAACAACCCGTATATGGGCTAATAATTTTTTTCTTTTCATAAGATTTTTTTTTTTTAAAAAAAAGAGGATGGCCTATTGTCTTTTTCTTTAGAATTCAAATACCATAAAGATGGCAAAAAAATCGGGGAAATGACTGTTTTTATCTAAATTCTATTTTTTTCAACCAATTTTTACCTGAAAACTCTCACAAAACACTTTAAAAGCTAAATAAATCCAAAAATAGTTAAAAAACAAATTTAACTCAAAGTTATAAAACTTATCAAAGTCAGATCTATCATTTTAGACAAGATAAATGTTAAAGAATACCATAATGAAAATTCTTTTAAGATTAAGTTTTTTATGGCTAGAATCAATGTCAACCAACTTTTTTTCTCTCTTTGCCACTTTCAAAAGAATTTTTCTCCTATCTCTGTAACTCAATGATTGAAAAGTAGAGAAAATAAAATTTTAGACTAAATTAAAAATTATTGTTAATGTGTGGTTAGTCTTATAATTTCTCTATGTTTTACATGTTAGTTTTTTATCTTTAAAGTTTCTATTTTTATTGTAATTGCAAGCCTAATTTTTTCTAATTAGGTTATAGAAAGGTATGATTGAAATGAAAAAAATTGAAAATAAAAAAATTAATTAGTTAACTATTCATATGAATAGTAAAACTAATCAAGTTGCTTTGTTAATAATTGCCTAAAAGTAGGTCTTTAAGTTAATTTTTAATGGAAGAGAAAAATGTATTGGTATTATAGATATGTTTTTTAATATCATAAAATTTATTAATTAATAAATAAAAAATAATGTCTCATTTAATATAATGAATTAAAAATAAATTAATTGATAAAAAAAATATTGAGTAAAAGTTAGATACAGATGCAAAAGTTTTTACCTCTAACTATCTTTTTAATTTTATACAATAGATACAAATGCAAATATTTTTTCTCTGCTATCATTTTCATTTAAATACTTTTCCAAGCATGTTCAATGGGCAACAGAATCTCCAATCAAAAATAAATTTATTGATACCAAAATTGACCTTTTATGTGGTAAAATGAATTATCTCTCTTCTCTCTCTTTTCTAATGATTTTCTCTCTCTTCTCTTAATAGCTCAGAGTTCAAACATGATAAAAATAAAGTTGATGACCGAAGCATAAAAACCTAAAAGAACCAAGAATAAAGATGCAAAAAATAAAAATCAAAGGACCAAATTGAAGTGTTTTGCACTTTTTGAATAGTGCAAATGAAAAATGACTGTTTTTTGCTTATGTTAATTTTAATTCTTGTAACAATGGTCTAAAATTTTATTTTATAAATTTGATATTTTATTTATCATCAGAATATTCTTTGACATCTCACAAATACGGAGCATGCAACTAAAACAAATCATATCATATAATACCTTGGCAACATAATATTTGAATATCAAATTGAAAAATAAAATTTAATGAAGAAAACAAAATTTGTTAATAGATTGAATATAAATTGAACAATAAACTTAGTTAAGTATTCGAATCTTTTTTAGTTTATTACTAGTTAGATAACCCATGCTATGCTGTGGGCTCAGCTTTAATTTTCAAAAATAATTGAGAGTACAACTCAAGCCTATTTGAATCCAGTCAAGTTAGGCTCCAAGTATATTTGGATCCTGTTACGGCCAGGACCTAAGACTATTTTAGATCTTGCCTAAATTTAGTCATGAATTAGCCTTAGGCTACGCCATACAGGACTCAAGTTTATTTTGGTCATCTACATGGTAGGATCTAGGTTTATATTTAGGTCCCACAACTAATAATTTGTAAATGAAAGTAAATATTAAATCAAGTGTAATTTGATAAAATTATTATTATAATACATTTGGTAAAATCAGTAATTGATATAATATTTTCTTTCAAATTCATTAATTATAATAAAACATACTCTTATAAATTTTACTAACAATAATAATATTTATAATACAAATCATAATATTTTTAGGATTAATATTATTAATTATTATAAAAATAATATTATTTATAAATCCACAAATAATAATATTTTTTAGATTAATACTATTAATTATACTAAAAAATATATTAAGAAAAAATATAATATTAATATTAATATTAATATTAATTATACCAAAAAAAATAATATTAAGAGAACAAATAAAAATATTTTTGAGATCAACACTATTAATTACACTAAAAAAATAATATCAATAAAACAAATAATAATATTTACTATTAATACTCTAAAAATTAATTATACTAAAAAATTATATTAAAAAAACTAGTTTAATACTAATACTTGTAATTATACTAAAAATATAGGTAGCCCAACTACCACATGATGCCTGGGCTGCATTCAAGAAAAATAAGATCAAACGTCCAGTGATGTTGTGCTGCCGGCTTAGGATGGGGCTGTCAAAACGCTACGTAGGGCTTGATTTGTCCACGGCTAACATCCAATGTTATTTTGGGTCCTGCATTGTCAGGATCAAGGCTAGCCTTGGACCATGTTTAGAGGCGCCCAAGTCAAAGCGTCACCTGGCTCTTGGATTGTAGTGCAGAGGAAGCAGGTCAAACGCCACGTGGCACTTGGATTGTCTGCCCTCAAGAGGAAACTCAAGCGCTATGTGTCCCAACGTGATTTTTTTCATAATGATAATGTTTTTTTTAAAATTTATTAATAATGATAATAATATTTATACTCTTATAAATTTTAATGAAAATAATAATATTTATAATATAAATAATAATATGAATTATTATAAAAGTAATATTATTTATAACACCAAATATAATAATATTTTAGAGACTGATATTATTAATTATACTAAAAAATAATATTAAGAGAACAAATAATAAAAGTTTTGAAATCAATACTACTAATTAGACTAAAAAAATAATAATATTTTTTTAATACCAATACTATCAATTATATTAAAAAAATTATATTAAAAAATACTATATTAATACTTTTAATATTAATTATACTAAAAAAATAACATTAACAAAACAAATAATAATATTTTTACCATAATACTCTAAACATTAATTATACTAAAAAGAATATTACTTATATAGTTGGGCTTGTAAATCACATTTTCATTTAGCATTGAAATCTTGTGAAAGATTCCTTAAAAATATTTTTATGTAGATATATTAATAAAAATATAAATAACTTGTTTAAAACTTCATCGAAGAAGATATTTAGTGTTGACGTGAAAGTTAGTCCAAAAAGAGACTTAGTATTGTTAAGTTTTTAAAAAATAATACTTTTTGTAAATCGTATATGTGCATGTGTTAAGTGATCTTTTGACCTATATGATTTGTTAAATATATATATTTGTACGAGAAAATAAAAGCTAAGGAAGGACCACTGAGGTCAAATTTCATTTATGATTTTACTTTAATCTCTTTTTATAGCTTCTACTTGTGGCTAATTACCAGATTTCAAAAAGAGAGTTTTTTCCTTCTACTTGTGGCTAATTACCAGATTTCAAGCAGTGCCTAGTTAAGTTGCTTTCTGGAAACCTGTCTTTTTTTATATTTTAAAAATATTTTTTTCTTTAAATTAATATTTTTAAATTATTTTAATATTAAAAATAATTTTTTACAAATAAAAACATATTATTTTAATCTATTTTTAAATAAAAAATATTTTAAAAATCAACTACACAACATTTCTAATCACTATTAAAATAAAATAAAATATACAAAAGCAAATCAGACATGTGTAGAGTAGGTGGCAACCCCCGCCTCCATATTCTTGATTTTTTGGCACAAAATTTTATATGAATTTTATTTCTGGAAACCTTATGGTATTCTACAAAGGTGTCCGTGGCAGCTCCTTTGCGGAGAGATCAAACCTGCAACATCTAGCCTGTCACGGGTAATAATCAACAAAGCTAAGATTTGTATTTATTATAAAATAATTAAAAAGATATATTAAGTTTCTTTGAAAAGGTTAATGTGCGAGAGCCATGAAATAATAACAGATGGAAAAAGTGAAAAGTATAAAACTAATGACCCAAAAAAATTCTAAAGAAAAAAAGCATCAACAAACTCGGTCTGGGTAGCTAAAACTCGTGAACAGAATCATATGAAGAAGATAAAAAAAATTCAATTTTAAAATATATATAAAAAAATAATTTTAAATTATTTTTGCTTATTTATAAAATAAAAATATTTGGTTGACTTGAATTGATTCGGGTCAACCCACTTGACTTAATATTCAAAACTTGTCCCGGATCGAATCCTAGGTTGTATATAAAAATTATGGGAAAAACAACAAGGGCTAGATTCCAATAAATTAAATATCGAATGATAAAATAAAAAAATAGTAGTTAAAAATATAAAGACCTCATAAAAAAAAAAATTGAGAGGGCAACCAAAAATATTGAATAGAAGAGAAAAATTGAAAAAAAAAAGATTCAAATTAACAAAAGAATCTAAAATAAAAAATAAAAATCAAGAGAATGAAGATCAAATTAAAAAAATAAAAAATTAAGATTATAGAATTAATGATGAAATTAAAACAAATTAAAATTTGATAAAAAGCTAAGAATCAAAATAAAATTCAAAATATTAAGGTTCAAACCTGAAATATCATCAAATCTTGAATTGAAAGGAAAAATTAAAAAAAAAAAAGAAAATCAAATTCACAAAAATCAAATTCAAGAGAATAAGAACTAAATTTAAGAAAAATATCAAAATCAAAATCCACTATTTTAAAGTTCTGCTCGACCGAACAGGTTGACTGATGACCAAAAGGACAAGAAAAAAAGCATCAACAAACTCGGTCTAGGTAGCTAAAACTCGTGAACAAAATCATACGAAGAAGATAAAAAAAAATTAAATTTTAAAATATAAAAAAAATAAAAAAAAATTTAAATTATTTTTACTTATTTATAAAATAAAAATATTTAGTTGACTTGAATTGATTCGGGTCAACCCACTTGACTTAATATTCAAAACTTGTCCCGGATCGAATCCTAGGTTGTATATAAAAATTATGGGAAAAACAACAAGGGCTAGATTCCAATAAATTAAATATCGAATGATAAAATAAAAAATAGCAGTTAAAAATATAAAGACCTCATAAAAAAAACAATTGAGAGGGCAACCAAAAATATTGAATAGAAGAGAAAAATTGGAAAAAAAAAGATTCAAATTAACAAAAGAATCTAAAATAAAAAATAAAAATCAAGAGAATGAAGATCAAATAAAAAAAATAAAAAATTAAGATTATAAAATTAATGATGAAATTAAAACAAATTAAAATTTGATAAAAAGCTAAGAATCAAAATAAAATTCAAAATATTAAGGTTCAAACCTGAAATATCATCAAATCTTGAATTGAAAGGAAAAATTAAAAAAAAAAAAGAAAATCAAATTCACAAAAATCAAATTCAAGAGAATAAGAACTAAATTTAAGAAAAATATCAAAATCAAAATCCACTATTTTAAAGTTCTGCTCGACCGAACAGGTTGACTGATGACCAAAAGGACCCGAGGCTCAGGTCGGGCTGGGTTTCAAAAAAAATTGGGAGAGAATTGATCTAGTGTAAACAATACAAAAATCTAGTTGATCCATGTTTGATAAATATCGGGCAAATGCAATCAAAATCGAGTCAAAATTTATTGATTATTTTTTTTCAAAATGATATCATTTTTACTTTATATAAAATAAAAAAATTTAGTTCACAATTTGTCATCATCAGTTTTTCAATTAAGTAATTTTTTGACGATTAAAAGAGATGTAAAAACAATACTAACATAAAGCAAGAAAAAACTATGATTTAGGTAATTGAAAGAGATCCCCGTGTCTTCAGAATGGTGACCCAAAAAGCAAACCTAAAAATATCATAAAACCAACATTTGATGATTATATTTAATTAATCAATTTAATTTAATTTAAAAGCAAAAAAACCTTAAAAAATAACTAAATTAAATAACATAAAAAAAAAGGTTCTAGGTAACCCGTGTTGTTTTCAAAGTAAATAAAAAATCACATAAGAACTGGAAAAAAAATTAAAAAAAGGTCTGAGAATGAAACAGAAAAAAATAAACTAAAAAGGAAAAAAAACTAAGCAAATCCAGATGAACCTTTCAACACCTGATAAAATTAATGTTAAATTATGAAATAATAAAATAAATCAAACTAAAAACTTTTATGGGTAAAAAAAAAATAGCAATAAAAAATTTAAAGATCAAATTCAATTACAAAAAAATCCTAATGAGGATGAAATAAAAAAATAATAATTATATAAACCATTTAAAATAATATAAATAGATATTAAAATAATGGAGACCAAAGTTAACAAATAAAAAAATTATTGAAAGATAAAATTAAAAACAAATTTGATTATGCTTAAATTGAGAGAATAATCTTTTGGTTGAATGACAAGGCGAATAACATCTCGTTTATCCTTAAAAAAAAAAAATCATACTTCATGTCATTTAATGTGATATTTAATGTGTCATTTTAAAACCAATTTTCTTAACACTAGAAAGATGGTCAGAAAATCAAGGTTGATAAATTTTCAACACATCTCGTTTATCCTTAAAAAAAAAAAAACAATCATACTTCATGTCATTTAATGTGATAGTTAATGTGTCATTTTAAAACCAATTTTCTTAACACTAGAAAGATGGTCAGAAAATCAAGGTTGATAAATTTTCAACTTAAGAAATTAATTTTCAACCCATTTTACCTTAAAACATCTATATAAGTTCAAAAAATTAATTTTTCAACTCAAAAAACACCTAAATTAGTCCAAAAAAACACAAAATCTAGTTAGAAAAAATTCTTTATCAAGTTTAGTAAACTTTTCTCGGCAAGATAAATAGTAAAACATCTAAATAGAACTTACCTCATCAAATGAAGCCCTTTACATTAAAAACAACTAGCTTTATTGTTGAAATTTAGTCTACCATTATCTCTCTCTCTCTCTCTCTCTCTTTTTATATTTTGGTGACTTTGTTTGTCTCTTCTCTCAAACATAAGACTGAAAGGTAAATAAAATAAGTTTTTGGACCAGAATAAAAATTTTAAAAACTAAAGGGGTGAAAATGAAAAACATCTTAATTTTGAAAGTAAAAATATGAAAAAGACATGACTTGAGTATTGAAATAATCCTCAATTTTACACCTAATTTCAAATTCAGCTCTTCAAGCGATAAAATTGAACTTGATTTTGTCAAGTTGAGTATAAAAAAATGTCGAAACCTTTCACTGATACCTTAAGAACCCCATAACAAACTAAAACAGCTTGATTAGGGTGTGTTTGATACTGAGATTACTGTTGTGGTTGTGATTTTAAAAAAAAGTTATTTTGTAGAAAGTATTTTTAGTTGAGGTTGGTTTGGAAAAATATATGTTTGGTTAAAACTGTAGTTGAAATTGAGGTTGAACAAAAAATAATTTAATGTATTTAGTTAAAAAATATTTTTCAAATTGAGGTTATAACATAATATATATATATATATGTTAATGATTTTTAATTAAATATTGTAGATTAAACTGCTATTATTACATCATGAAATAAATAATATTGATATCAAATATTTTTTATTATTCCATTAAACTATATTCAATGTCATCACATACAAAGACTTATTTTTCATGGTTTCTTAAGTGCTTAACAACAAAAATTGAGATTTTTGTTACGTCACCAAGCAATCTCTTTATGATTTTTTGAATAAAACATAATTAAAATAAAAATAAAAATTGAATTTTTTTAACTGGGTCGGATATGGCGAGTACATAATTGGAATTGCAATCAAATTCCATAAATACTACGTCATCATGCGATATCCTTCTAATTTATATAGTGTTATTAAATAATATTAAATACTAGTTTTTCAAGTAAAACTCAATTTTAAAAAAAAAATTACAATTTTATTACGTATAAAATTCATTCGACAAGAACTACAATTTCCATGATTTTTTGAGCATGTAATAAAATTAGGTAAAATATTGTCAGAAATAAAATTAAGATTACAATACGAGTAAATTTAATTCACCTTGAACTAATTTTTAAAAACAAAAAAAAAATACTATTGACGTTTACGTGAACAATACGAGTGAAATCAATTAATTAACTGCAATGGTTTTTCAAGAAAAAAAAAAACTAAACTTTTAATGTGAACAGTGTAAGTGAATTAATTCACTCGTATTGGTTTTTCAAAAAAAATAAAATTATTCACTTTAGTGAATAGTGTGATAATGGTGTATGGTACCACTGTTGTGGTTCCTCCCTCACGAGAAGCGACAAATGTTGTTTCTTGAAACCTGCAATACAATCTTTGTTTTTAGCAAGTCCTATCAATATAAATCATTTTTTTCTTCTTAATCAAATAGTATTATATGTGGCTAAGGGTGAACCTCACCTGCAACCACATTACCAAACAGGCACTAAGAGGTCAAGAATATGAGTTTAGTCTTATTGAACCACACACATGACCTTTTCATTTTATAGATAAAACACACTTGCCCATCTAGACCTAGTCACCAAGCCTCTTGTTTTTTTTTCTTTTAAATTTAAAATAAATAAAATTATTTTTTTTGTTTTTATTTTATTTGATCTATTTCTTATGAATATATATTTTAGTGTCATGTAATTAAATGAAAGGTGGATTTTATCAAATAATTTATTAAACCTAAAAAGTCAATAACTTAGTTCATAAGTTTTATTGGTTAATTAGGTTGATTTGTTTCCATTTAAAGCACTAACATGTAAATATTTATTAAAAAAACAGGTTAAATGAGATCCTTTTCAATAATTTTAATTTTTTAAGTCAAGTGGGGTCTTGAAATATTTAATTGAAATTCATTTAAATAAATTAATTAAAAATGTGTTTGGGATATTATTTAATAAAGTATTGTTTAACTTTTAATTTGTTTTTCTTATAAGAATAGAACATAATTTTTTAATATTAATAGGTGCTGTTTTGTTTTTATGGCCCTTGATGCTATTTCTTTTTTTTCCCTTAATGTTTATCCAATAATTATTTTTTGTGTGTCTATTTTTATCTAAAAAAACCTGAAGCATGCAAGTGAAATTAATAAGAAAAGGAACTATGCAAGTGGTTTATTTTGTGTTGATTTTTTTTTCAAAAAGCATTGATATATAATTCAATAAGAAATAAATAGCATGATGTGACATGAGATTATATATCTTTTTATTTATATTTATCTCTTTACTTCTTGGTTTATTTTATAGGTATCATCAACAATTTCATTAATGGTTATTTTTGCATATAATTATTAGTTAATTTTATTAAATGCAAGTATAAAATCTTTTATGTATATTTTAAATTTCTCTTTATTTGATTTTTTTTAAAACAATGTCTGCATATTTGTGTATTAAAATTAACAAAAACAAAAACATATTAGTTAAACATTATAGTCTTTTTTACTGTTTATAATCTTACAATTCAGCGGGGATTGTAATAGTGAATTTTTTTTAAAATTTTTAATTTAACCCTCAAATGTTTTTTCCTGTATGATTGGGCTATTGGAGCCCATATTAGCATACAATTTTGTATTTTTTTAGGAGGGAGGGTTGAAATGAAAGTCATGGAAGTGAAGTAAAAAAACAGTTAAAGTGAATTTGAAATTTGTTTGAAAAATATATTTTAATCTCTTTTCTTTCTTAATTATCAGGTGATCTATTCCTTTAATTTTTTAAAAATTTATTTTGATATTAATTTTTATTTTCATAATCATTTATTTATTTTTAGGAGTAAAGAAGTGCCTACTGAATTTCAGTCTATAGAGAGAAAGTTGTTGCTATAACAATTTTGCCCATAAAAACGATTGATTTTTATGTCAAATGATTCCGTATGATGAGAAGATTTTATATTAGATGTTTTTTTTTTTACTTTGAAAATGCCTTAAAAAACAAATATAAGCTTAAGAAGAATTTTGATTTTGAATTGATTTTGGATTTTGTGGCAGTTTTATTGTGTTTTTAGAGGTCGTGGACTAGTATAACAAGGTTATTATGTTGTTTTCTAGATGTTTTATGTAAAAATAATTTAAAAATAAGTTTTAAAAAAAACAAATAGTAACCTTGTTTTTCCAGCCACTAAATCCAAAGAGTACCAGATAACACGTCATCTACTTTTATTAAAATAAATTAAGGTGGATGACATGAGTTGTTAACTAAAAAAAAAAATATAAGGATCGCACATGGGCCTAACCTTTATGACCAGGTACTAAGCCTAGCAGCTAGCAGAGCTTAACCTCATTTTTTTTTTCAATTAATTTTTTTTATATGTATTTTTTTTATTTTTAATTTGTATTTTATTTCTCTGCGATTGCCTTTTCTTATTTAGCCTTTTTAGAATAAAGATTAGTAATTTTTAATTACATGGGATGTATTTAATTTTGAGGAGGTTAGAATGATTCATTTTATTTTTTTCAAAATATTTATATAGATTAAATTGGTTTTTAAAAATAAAAAATATTTATTTTTTATAATATATTTAATATATGCAGTGTCACAAATATTGTTTTCTTTTATTTTATTTAGTAAATTTTATGCGTCATTTTTTATTATAAATTTGTTTTAATAAATAAATTTATTAAACACAACCAGATAAATAAGCTGTGATGTAATATAAAATATCCTGATCTATATCCGTGTCTTAGTTTTTCTAGTTTTGTTTTTATATATCATTAATGATCTTTTTTTCTTTTCTTTACACGATGTTTCTTGATTTATTTAATTAGATATGTGTTTTTTAATTTAATTTTATGAATATTTTTAAGTAAGAAAACGTGTTGAAATATTGTACATGTTCAACTTTTTTTTTTTTTTTATCATGTATTGATGTTTTCAATTTGATCTTTATTTTTTTTATTTTTGATTTTTTCTCCCTTGACCCTTTTATAAGAGTTTTATTGTTTTTTATTTCACCTTTCAATTTAAGTTTATAGTGTATTGTGTTTGTTTATTTTGGTTTTCATTATTTTAATTTTTTTTGTTGATGTTTTTATTCCTTTTAATTTAACTCTCAAATTGAAAATTTTTTATTGTCATTTAATTTATTTTTTATTTTACTTATGATCTTCATTATTTTAATTGCTATTTTTTATTTAGAATTTTTTTCTTTTAATTTCTTAGAAAGTATGCTTCATTATTTATGGTGCTTCTAGTTTTATAATATAGGTTACTAGTTTGAAAAGTTAAGAAGGATTGATATTTTTTTTCTAAATAATATTTTTTTTATTTTTGCTTCATTTTCCTACTATATTATTAAATTAATTAAGATTTAACTTAATCATTAAATTTTATTTATTTGTTTAAAAAATAATTAATTCCGTACAGTCTAGTTAGCTTCTAATCCGGCTATAAAATCAACTTCTGATTCGGCTCGTGGCGGGGCACTGAAAATGGAAGTAGTGTACACCTATTTTTGGCATTAGCGACGTGTAGTGGTGACTGGATAGAAAAGTGGTGGGTAAAAAGGGTAAGCAAGTGGGAAAGCATATTTGAGGAATAGTATCTTTGTTTTTGTTTTTTTGTCTGTTTAGAAGATATTTTCGAAATTTTTTCAATTTAAATTAATTTTTTTATAATTTTAAATCATTTTAATATACAAATATAGAAAATAAATATTAAAAAATAAAAATATATTATTTTAATATATTAAAAAAAACATTAAAAAAGAAGAAGGGAGTCACACGTTACCAACACTATCAAAATTTTAGAGGAGGAGGGAGAGTAGGGGACCAAGAATAACAAGAGGAAGGGACCTAATTTTTTGCTTTCACTAATTGAAAAGGACAGGGTCCCACTTGTGCTACCCCCACCCACAACTTGACCCCTTTTTTTAATGCTTCCTCTACCCTTTTGCACTTTTTATCAGCTGACGTCACCCTCTCTCACACACACACACACAGTTTCACACATGTGGATAACATAACAAAACACAACATGTCATAACACACCCACCCAATTCCTATCTCTCTCTTATCCCTCCCTCGCTGCCTACCTCCCTCATCATCGCTCTCTCTCTCTTTCTTTCAGTGCTACTCTTGCAAGCCTTGCTCTCCCCTTTTCAAATCTCGAACGGAGTAATTGTTCTGCGAGGAAGGAAACAAATCTCACAGGGATGGAGAGAGATTCAAGAGAGCTCTTTTCCTGGTAGGTTTTCTTCAGCTTTGTAAATATATACATTTTTTTTTGTTACTGGGGTGGCAGTAATTTAATATTTTTGTTGCATGAATTACTGCTCTTCAACCGATTTTCTTTTTCCTTGTGGTAATTAGTCTGTTTTCTTTACTCTTTTATGTATTTCCTTCTCTGGGTTCTTTCCATCATAATCCTGTTTGTTTGTAAAGAAGGTAAGAGATGGATCCTTCTTATGTTAGCTTCTTTATTACTGAATTCCTTTGCATTTTTGGCATCAGGTTATTGGATTCTGTGTTTTTTGGTGTTTTCTATTCGTGGATGCTGGTTGATTCTTCAAATCTTTGGGGTTGAATTCCATTATTGGATTTAATTCCTGTTTTCATGCGTCAAGTGGATTTCGTTGATTTTTTTTTCCTACCTAGTAGCTAGCAGTTCTGACACGAAAAGTCATACTTTGTTGCTTTATTGGGTTGGCTAGATATTTTCACACTGTTTTTTCTCTTCTTTCTTTGAAAGAAAAAAGTCAAGAGCTTAGCACATCTTTGAAAAGTAATTATAAATTTCATCAAGTCTTAATTTTTTTTACTTCTTCATGTGGTTTCTTAATTAAAGCCTTGGATTTCGCTGGATAGATCATGTTCTTCTTTCTGGAGTTAGAAAATTTGCAGTTGCCTTTTTTTGTTTTTATTTTTGGTTCTTGGTGAAGCTTAATTTGTTCTAGAACTGACCTCTTGTTTCTTCTGCTTTTTACTTTTTATTGTATAGAAATAATTATCTAAAACAATTAAGGTTGTCCATGCAGTCACGATTGTAGAGTGACATTCCAATTGTCTCATTGGACTGCTTACCTCTCTTTCGATTTCCTGTTTTTCATTCTTGTTAGCAAAGATAATGACGTTTTCCTTGTCTGGTATTGCTTGAAGGTTATCTTAAAATCTGAAGATTGTAAAATCCATTTGTGGAATCACCAAAGAAGCTAGCTGTTGTTAGCTGAAAATTTGTTCGGTTAGAGGTTTCAATAGTGGTGAAGTTTGATTTGAGTCAGCAGTGAGTTGAAGCATGGGTTACGTTTGTGATTTTTGTGGGGAACAAAGGTCCATGGTTTATTGCCGGTCAGATGCTGCAAGCTTATGTTTATCATGCGATCGAAATGTTCATTCTGCTAATGCTTTGTCCAAGCGTCATTCACGGACCCTCTTATGTGAAAGATGCAATTCACAACCAGCGTTAGTTAGATGTGCTGAAGAAAGAATCTCTCTATGTCAAAATTGTGATTGGATTGGCCATGGCACCTCGACATCAGCTTCCACACATAGAAGGCAAACAATCAATTCTTACTCTGGCTGTCCATCAGCTTCTGAGCTTTCTTCAATATGGTCATTTGTTTTAGACTTCCCTTCCAGGGGTGAATCTACTTGTGAGCAGGAGTTGGGTTTAATGAGCATTGCTGAAAATAGCACCACAAACTCCTGGGGTCCTACAGAGAATACTCTTGGCCAAAATGCATCTGGAGCTGTTGAAGTAAATGACAGGCGTGAAATAGCTAAATCAGGTGTTTGGCTTGGTTCTTCTTTGATACCTGAATCGAGCTCTGTGCCAAACAATCTAGACCAGACAACCAGATCCACAAAGACATCTTTGCCTAAGGTATGGGGTATTTCAGTTTTTCAATTGTCTTGGGGGTGTAATTAAATTATTCTGTTGGAGTGTAGGTGTTTGTCATTTTGGTTGCATGGACAATCTAATAAATAACACAGTGATCTAAATTTTATACAAGAGAGACTGTTTTCTTATAAACTTTGCAAAGTACATCAAAAGTTTAGCTTATAGACTTTCAAAATCATCCACTGAAGCGTTACTAGTTTGGGAAACAGAACTTCATCTGTGATGAGGGGCTCGCACTTTAATTGTAAGAGAGACTGTTTTCTTTCTCAGCTGTTGTGAAAACAATTTTCTGAAATGCACTTCTGTTTGCTTTAACAGCTGTTAACAACTATGGGCTTTGAGCTTTCTTACCTCCTTCTAAGCTCATAGTCAGTCAAATCCTAACTTCATATATTTGTTTCTCG
The DNA here is from genome assembly GCF_000495115.2 of Populus euphratica. Classification (NCBI taxonomy): domain Eukaryota; kingdom Viridiplantae; phylum Streptophyta; class Magnoliopsida; order Malpighiales; family Salicaceae; genus Populus; species Populus euphratica. The sequence goes on from NW_011500386.1 coordinate 47,648, forward strand.
TTAGCAAATTGAAATACATATACATAGAGAGAGCGGGAATCGTTACTTTTGCTTCTTTATGGGTATGTGAAAATTTTATTTTCTGTTTCTCAAGGAACTTGTGCATATTTCTCTCTGTTCATCTGCAGTTATACTGTCCCGGGACTAAGTGTCCTGCACCCTACGAAGATGCTGATCTTTATGAGGACTTCAATATGGATGAAATGGATTTGAGTCTCGAAAACTATGAAGAACTATTTGGTGTTACCCTCAATAATTCAGAAGAGCTTCTTGAGAATGGTGGCATTGATAGCTTATTTGGGTCAAAGGACATGTCTGGTGCTGACTCCAATTGCCAGGGTGCAGTTGCAGCTGAGGTGCTCTTCTTTTATTCGTTATCTTTTTCTGTGCATTTATCTTACTCAGCTTTGTCTTTTGATTTATTTGTTCCTTGTTGTACCAATTGGACATAAATGCATACTTCTTGGATGCCATGTCCTTTTTATGTCAAATTAGTAATGGGAAAAGGATATATATCAAACTGTTTTAAGTTGCGGCAGTTCTCTTTGGTGAACATTATTTCCCTTTCATTTGTAGTTTTTTCTTCCAGAGGAAAGATTTTATATAGTTTAAATATGTTTCCTGTGACCTGATTGAAAAAGATAATTCCATTGTTGATTTATATTTCACGCAAGGACTTTTTATTGAAAAGAAAATGATCTCACACCATATCTCACCTTGTGTTTTGTGGATTCTTGCCAAATGGAAAAAAAAGAAGTAAATGTCCTGACAAGGACAATGTGTTTATGTGTGCTGCAGAGGAAATGTTTACCATTAAGCTGAAACAATCCTAATCCTTGATTTGACTGGTCTTGTAACAGGATTGGAGTAATTCTTAAACAAGAATGGCTAGTTAATTTTGAAGTGACAGTAAGAAAATGCACTGCCACAGGGTTAAAAAATGACATGTTTGGCATCATGTTAGCTGTCCAACAAAGTGTTCATTGAGCATTAAGTCAGTTCATGCATGTCAGAATTAACTGATCCTTGAATCATGGCACCTCAAGTGGTTGGTCCTGATTCCCAAATCTCATGCATGTTATCATTGTCTCCCAAGGCATTTTCTACTTGTACATTTTCACTGGACGTAATGGAGTTGCCACATCATAGAACCTGGATCTTTGAGTCTTAGCCATAAGCAGTATGTGATCATGCTGAACCTAGTACTAAATGATGTTTGGTTCTGTTTGCTTTATTTTCCAAGTAATCACACCTTTCATGGTGAAAGATGTATGCAGTTATGTTTGGACATTTAGCCATACCTGTTACCAGGATTAATTTTAGCTGGGCGTACATAGTAGACTCCCTTTTCGAACTTTCAGCATTATTATTTAGTATTTCACAATTGGACTTTGATTGAAGTTGATATGTTTTTCTTAAAACCCTCTCCCAGCCTCCAAGGTCTATTCTTTCTTTCTTTTCAATTTGCATGATAATTTGCATAGCTACTACAATTCTAAATCTACCTGCCTATAATCACATGTCTTTTATAGAAACTCTCAGCAATAGGCATTTTATGGGTTCATTCATGGTTAAATGTGTTTAGTTGGATGTCTCCAGGGGTCATCAGTTGGACTGGTCAACACCGTACAGCCAGCAAGCAGCAATGCAGCATCTGCTGATTCTATGATGAGCAATAAGACTGAACCAATCCTTTGTTTTACGGAAAAGCAAGGCCATTCCAGCCTCTCATTTTCTGGCCTTAATGTAGAGAGTAGTGCTGCAGATTATCAAGATTGTGGAGCATCTTCAATGCTTCTTATGGGAGAGCCTCCCTGGTGCCCCCCCCCATGCCCTGAGAGTCCCTTCTCATCAGCTAACCGGAGTGATGCTGTAATGCGTTACAAGGAAAAGAAGAAGACACGGAAGTGAGTATGCTGTCAATCTAAAATCTATTTGGTGTATTTACTTTGACTGCCACCTTTTTTTTTTGTGATTCGCGAAAGGAAACTTGTACTTATTTTATGTGGCCTTTCTCATTTTATTTCACTGGAAAACTGATTATGCTATTGAGTTGGATACTGGAAAACTGATTATGCTATTGAGTTGTTGGGTTTTCTTACCGAGTTGTACATGTATATTATATAATGTAATTTTTTCCTCTGCTTGTGTTTTATTTTTGAGGAAATTTGTCTACATAGTGCAATACAGTCTAATGTACCATACAATATGAGTGTAGACATTATCCTTTTCTTGTTGTTTTTGTAGTTTACACATGAAAAAAAACCACTGCATTTATGACTTGTTTATTTTAGTTGACATGGTTAGAAAAGAGCATTCGAAAGAACATACAGTTGATTATCATGTATAAATATTTACCTCTTTTCTTTAGTGATTTTCACAACTATTTTGCTCACCTGGACTCTAAACTGTCTTTTATGGTTGTGTTTTAATTTGAGGCTTTTGTTGATTTTCAGAATCTTGTGTGCATTGTTCTGCATTTTATGGCTGTAGTGTGTTTAATGTTTCTCCTAATTCTGTTGTAGGTTTGAAAAGAAAGTGAGGTATGCATCTCGCAAAGCAAGGGCAGATGTAAGAAGGCGTGTGAAGGGTCGTTTTGTCAAAGCTGGTGACGCTTATGATTACGACCCACTTAGCCAAACGAGGAGTTTCTGAGTGTACAATGTTAAACCATGTTCTTAGAAGAATTAAGGGAAAGAAACCGATCTTTAGTTTTGAGAGACTCGGTATTTTTTCCTAAACAACAGTGGAAATTGATACCTTATTTTCCTTGCAATGACAGGCTATATGATTGTATTGATGGGGTCAAGGTTTTTGCGGGGAGAAAAGGTGGAGTATGGAAGTAAGAGAACTGTTTTCTGATGCATCACCAAAAAGGTTCCAGGGCAGAAGTTCCCATCAACGTGAATGAAGATGATTTCTGACATCATCCAACATGATTGCCCAATTGTCTTGCCTTGACACAATGGAAAATCTCATTTCCTGTTGAATTCCCAGAGCCGTTACACGAGTTTCCTTTTTTTCTCTAGGGAATGTATACTTATTTGTCCAGTCATAAAAATGCCTTAATGCTCATAATGTTGACTATTAATCTTCCAACTCGGTTCAATTCTATTAGTGGCTTCCCTATATGGAGGGTATCTGAACTCCCAGTTGCTAGGTTGGCCGAAGATCTTGCAGTTGTAATTTTCCTTCCTTCCATTTGGCATGTATATATCAGAGGATTTATATATGTAGTTGTGAGTGTATGTATGATGTCTGGTCTGAACCAGCTGTAGTTGTAATTTTCTTCTTTTCCGTGGGCTTGAAATCGCACAAGATGATTATATATGCTTGTAGTTTTGAGAGGATTAATACTAGATATTTTTTTCTTAATTATATGTTAATTTTCTTGGTCTATTTATTTACTTCGTACATAACTTGCTGGTGATTGCAGTAGAGTTTAGTTAGAGTATGTACCGTTGATGATAATATAATGTATACCATTGGATTAGGTGGAGATCCCTCGTTTTACTTTGCTCCTCTGTCTAAATTATAATGTATACCATTGGATTAAGTGGAGATCCCTCGTTTTACTTTGCTCCTCTGTCTAAATAGACGAGGCAAAAAGGTGATTTTACCAGTAAGTAACAAGCAGAGTAGAAGTCATGAGCAAGAGCACAATGAACACTGGTGTATCAGTTTTTATGGCTATCGCAGTCACAGCATTCTGCATAACAGTACCCTCTTACGTGCTTACATCACGGTACACATGATGGTTTCCACGGTTTTCCGAGCATTCCTAAAACATCTAACGTTTTTTTTTAAATCTGGAAAGTCGAGGAGAATGTTTGTCCAAGCTTTGGTGGCGGGAAATTCTCCCATAACTCAACGTAGTAGGTTTTAAAATTGACATTTCTTAACTACAGCCATTTGCAGTTCCAGAGATACAAAGTTTCGAATTCAAGCCTTTAAATATTAAGAATTTTTTAAAATTCTCTAAATCCCTTTGTGTGGAGTCGACTAGAGATACAAAGTTTCGAATTCAAGCCTTTAATATCATAGCAATTCGTTTTGTTCTTAAAAGTAACCCATGGAGGCAAAAAAAAAAAAAAAAAAAACAGAGAAAGCTGAGGGAAATCCGGGGACGAGAAAACAATTATTGTTTAGCTTTTAAGCATTCATGTACAACAATAATAGATAACCGTTACAAAGCACCAAAAGAAGCAAGACCAAAAATTCATGTCAACATCATACAATTTTCCAAACCCGACACAAGGTTTTCACTGGAAAAAAAAAACAATGATCCTAGTCAATCATCATCAGAACTGCTATCCTCAGACATCCGTCCAATGTCATCATCTACAACTTTATCCTGCATGAATGTTGCAGAAAATTCTTCATATAAGAACAATTAAAAAATATTCATCACTGGCATGTCAAAATGTATGCACAGCTAAGCCTGTGCATGTCATAGAAGGTGAGTGGTTTACATGGTAGCATCACAGAACAAAAGTAAAAAGTCTTACCGGCATCTTATCCCAGTCCTTCAACTTGGAATTTGTTAGCATGTAGTTATCACGTAATGGAGCCCAAGACGGCCCTTCACCAGAAGATGCATGAACCTGCAAATGGAAAAACTATGAAATTATTCAATGGAACATTACAGCAGAATAGATGCTCTGAAAGGTGATACATAGCAGACTTAAGAGTCCAATTTCACAAACTTAACAGTTATTGGTAATAAAAGATGGTTCTAAAGAGAGTTCAATACTCTCAGCATACATGTTAATAACGTCCAGATGAACTTGAAGAAAGAAGATGGGATCTAAGGTGGAATAATTTCCAGGCAAGTAAAATATTATGGGAGAATACAGGAAGTCCACAAATGCAAGAGTAGCTCCTATGACTGAAGCAGAGTTTAAATGAACAGATAAAAATGAGAGATAACTTACCTTAGTTGAAGTGTCAGCAACTGGTGCCTTGCCCAGCTCCAAAAAGAAGCGTTCTTTCCTTCGCTTCTTTATCACTGACAGGATTGAGACAACCTTACATTAGAATTGAGAAGCGATACAAAGCTGAGGAAGTACATTTAAGATCAGCAGCAACATCATAAGGACTAAATATCAGTGCCAAAATCACTTTCTGAAGTTCATTTGGAAAGCGCTCACATTATACAACGATGGAAAAATAAACCCTTCAATGAGAAAACAGCAAATGCGTATCAATCACTTTCAACCCACATACACTTCAACAATGACTAGAATCCTTTTGTATTGGTAAGATAACCAGGAAAATGGTAGCATCAAAATAAGAAGATCCAAAAGCCAGTTGCATTGCCCATTGGGGCATGGACATACCTTTAGCATCTTTTGACCTTGAAGGATTCAATCCTTTCTGTGCATTTTGTGCCTTGTTAACCTGTGTAAGATACAAAACAAGAAAACTCAGTCTCAGTCCCACAGCAAGAGTGAATAATCTAAGAAACAGAATCAAATAATTACAGATTTTGAAAAACACAAGAAATTCCCAAAGCAACTTACAGCATTAAATAACTTGACAACTGAAATGTCAGCAACACATGCAGTAGAGATGAACTAAGTTAGCATGAGAACCAAAGCATCATGTTCAAAACATATATCTCTACTAATACATCAAGAAAAAAAAAACATATTACCTCCTTTTGTAGCCACACTTATTAGAAACTTTTCATGAGCATCTAAATAATTAGCAGGTTTTACATGCCCCTTCTCTCCCATCTATTACAACAAATTCCCAAGTAACAGCATAAAATATAATGGCACTTCGAAATATGAATATAAGAATATATATATATGAAGCATGCAGATACATGCTAAAATAACAAAATAAATAAGTAAATAAAGTGAAAATCGAAATACCAAATGTTTTTCCTTCTTAGCCTCCCCCTTCACTCTCCTTTCAGCTACCTCCTCAGCAAGCTTTTCTGCTACAAGTGTCTTGTGACCCGATAAAACTGGTCCCTGCAAACCCACCAAACTTTAGGAATCCTATCTATTTCACCCAAGAAAACACATATTTTTAAGGAAAAAGAGCAGCTTAGCTCACCAATGAATCATCAGATATGGCCTTCTTACTAATACTCTTGAAAGCGATCCTAAATGCCCTACAACCCTCACTAAACTTCGTAATTCCAGGAGGAATTTCATCATCATCTTCATTATCAGACCCTTCAATCTCAATCCCCAGATTCCTTTTCTCCTTACCATCATCATTACTTACATCATCATCCATGGAATCTGCGTTATCATCTTCGCTCGCGTGAGCAGTCTCATCCTCGTTGTCATCATCAGAATTGTAGTCGCGTGCCTTCTTTCTAAGCAATTTCTTCAATCTGGGGTCTATTTTTTTCACTTTTTCTTTATTGCCCAGAAACTGTTTTTGTTTCTTCTTGAAGTTGCTGCCTTTCTTGTGCCCTGATTTTCTCTTTTTAAAAGGTTTTACTGATTCTCGCATTTGGGTCTCCTCTGCCATCGTTACTGCAACCATAGTTTCCAAAATAGAATTGTCTATTGTTTGTTTGCCTATGAAATAGAATTTTCAGAAATAAAAGAGACAACTGAATGGGTTAGGATTAGGGTTACCTTGTGTAGACGCTCAGGCCAGAAACTGATGGTTGAATCTGCTGCGGCTGCTGTTGCTGTAGCTCCTACTCGGAAACTCAGATGGTAAACTGGAACTGGGGTTTTACAGCAAAACCCCTGAGGTGGGTTTTTCTTCTATGGTATTTATTGGAAATTGTTATGAGAAATTTACGTGAGCATCCTCTGGATATGCTGGAATCTACATTGTGATCCTCTAAAGATGCGTTTTTATTGTCAAGCCCCTAGTTTGTTTATTTTTTGCCATATTACAATTACAATTATAAATTACAAAATAAATCAACAGATCATTCTTTCGGTTTTCATTTTATCATAGAAGAAGACACCAATATCTATATTGTGGATTAATAGTGCCTTTCTTTTTGGTTGCTTAACCTTTTTTTCAATTTAGTTATCAAATTTTTTATTTTATTTTGCATACTCTCACAAAGTTTTTGAGAAAAATAAGAAAGTTTTCAATTTCATGTAATTTTAATTTTTAAATATTTGGTTCCTAATATTTTAGGATTTTACTTCTCAATCCTAAATTTTATTTTTTTTACATTTAAGTTTTTACATATTGAAAGGAGGAGAAAAAATCACTAAAATAAAGAAAAAAAGGTCAACCATACAAAAATTGATATTGATTTTAATAGATATGTCTTAAAGAGAAGAGCTCAGTAAAGTGGTTTTTCCCCTTCAAATATATGGGCAAAAGTAGATTAGGTCGAAAAAATCACTAAAATAAAGAAAAAAAGTCAACCATACAAAAATTGATATTGGTTTTAATAGAGCTCAGTAAAGTGATTTTTCCCCTTCAAATATATGGGAAAAAGTAGATTAGATCTCATGGAGTTTTTTTAAACTTGGTTTGATTTTTTTTAAAAAGTGATTATAAGGTGTTTTAGAATCAAAAGTTGGTTTATTGAAGTTTCTAGGAAAAATATAGGATTTTTTAGATGAAAACATGGTAAAATATAGATTTTGAAATATGAGTTTTCAAACCCTAACTTTACCGGCACGGGAGATTGTTAAAAAATATATTAGTAGATGATATTGTTTGTCCATGATAAATTGTATATTCTTTTAAAAATTAATGATGAATTGTATATCCTTTTAAAAATTAATGAAAAATAAAGAAAGTTAGATGTGCATGAACCTTTTATTTTATTTTATTTAATGCTATATGTGCATATACATCCTCTTATACCTAGGAGTCTAGTATCTTATTAAATGACCCTTCATTATTTTTAATTCATAATAAAATTCACTATAAGAAAATTATTTAAATGGTATTTAAAAAATTATCTAATTATATCATAGTTTTTAATAAGATTTAGCTTTTTTATGGTAATATTAATAATTATTTTATGAATTGTTACTTTTAAACCTAATATTAAAAATTAAAAAGAAAATGCTTAAAAATAGTTAATGAGAATAAAATATTTATTCTTTAGTATGAATTTTTTTTAAAATTATCGAGTCATTATTGTTTTTTTATTAAAACATATTTTTTAGATCACGATAAGTTTTTATTAAAAAACAATGCTTTTATAAAAAACAAATATTTTTGTCAAAACAATAAGAAATATATGACAAAGAAAATGAATATTTGATGGAAGAAATACTCTTTTCCTTCTTAATTCAAATCATTGAAATTTTTATGAACATTTATTTTAATTGTTTTTAGTTTTTATTCAAAACACATGCTACTAATGAAAATGACATGTTTTTGTAAAAAAAACAAAAGTGAACGAGAAAAAGAAATTTTTCCTAACAAAATATATTCTTCCTTGAAAATTTAATTTTTTTTATTTACAAATATTTACTTTAATAGGCATAAAATTAAATAAATTTAGATATTATAAAATACATTGCAACATTTTACGAACACATTAGCTAGTTTCATTTATACTATCACAAGAGACTTTGTGAAAACACCTTTCTCTTTTTCTCTTTTAATATTTATTTAAGAAAAAAACTTCAATCCTACACTCTAATACCAAAATTAAAATAGTTCTTAAAACTTTATCCAATGGAAACAAACCATAATCCAACTTGCACTTATCAAATAATCCTTAAATATTAAAAGTTTGATGAAAAATTACTAGATTTGTTTTTATTTTTCATGTAAAACTTTTATTTGTTTAGTTTGCAAGATATTAATTTTTGAACTTTTATTTAAAGGTGCTTCTCTTTAATTTTTGTTTAAGTAAAAATCTTGTAAGCCCTTCCTATTCAATCTTATTTTTATTGGTCAAGCATGTTGAGCTACCCATTTCAAGGCACTTGGCTTCTTTTTTACTTTTATTTTTTTAATTATTTTTCATTTAATCTTAATTGAAACTAATTAATTAAAAATATATATAATATTTTTTTTATTATATACCATTTCATTTTTAATTTGTTTTTGGTTAATGTTATAACATTCTTTTTATAATATTAGCAAATACTCTTTTTGTATAACCATTCATAATGATTTTTTTTTTATCACTTTTCTATGTGTGTTCGTTTCTAATATTGTATAATTAAATAAAAATTAAATTTTGAAAAACAAAGTTATTCGACTCAGCCAAGTTTATTATTTAAGTTATAAATTTGGAAGATTAATTTGGATTACCCAAATTGATCCAAAATATTATTGTTTTAATATTTAAGAAAAAAACTTAAAATAACATCATCTTGCGTTCTTTATAAGTCAAATCAAGTTTTAATCGAACTCCTATTTGAACCTGCTAGGTCAACTAGATCACATATTAGGTCAACCCCAACCAAGTTTAATTTAGAATTGGGTTAAGAAAAGATCTAGCATAACTGATATTTAGTTTTAATTATAACTAATTCAAATACATTAATTTTAAATATATTTGAGATATTGTTTTCTAAAAAATAACAACTAGGATTAAAGATAATGATTTGAAACATTGCTAAGCTATAAGGTCTCATCATCACTTTTAGAATATAGGTATTGCACCCAAAATAACAGTGGATGATAAATCTTTGACTCATTTTTTTAGTTGTCTAAAATGAGTCATGGACTCGCATAAGAAATTCGATCCATCATCTAATTTTTCTCTTCTTACTTTGGGATTGTTCAGAAGATAACAAGAAGTGAGGTGCGAATGATGTTTTCACCAACTTTGCCTTGCTTATGCCAAACAACTCAAGCAACTTCTCCACAAACCTCCTTTGTGAAAGTCCCACTTTTCCTATCCCTTTGAATCTTCATTTCAAGGATTTGACTTGGCGGTCCAAATCTTGTACATAATCTCTCTCTTTTGAGTGGAATTTTCATTTTTTTCTAAATATCAGTCTCTCTCTTTTGAGTGGAATTTTCATTTCTTTCTGAATATCAGAAAAGTTCATTTTTTGAAAAGTCCATTTTTTTAAAGTCTCCTTGCTTCATTCCTAGCAAGCACCGTTCCAAGTTCTTCTTTTATTTACTTCGCTACCTGTTCACTAGGGATAGTTATCTATTCAATCTGTTTGTCTTTCAAGGAGGTTTCCTTTTCTTTTTCTTGATGACTTAGTTGAGTGAAACATATTACAAGACACAAATATTTTAAAAGAAAAGTGTGTGTGTATAACAAAGTTTCAACTTCTTGATGGCATAATCTTTTGAAGATTTTTTTACCTTACTTAAGCCAATTCTTTGATAAAAACAAAGTAGGATTTTTCTTCTTCTAAAAAATGCCAGAAATCCATATAATCACACCATTTTAAGAAAATTAAAGCACAAGTTAATAATTCACAAACAAAAACATCCATGCTTGTAAAATCAACAAAAAAAAAAATCAATATGGGTAAATATAATACAATATAAGAAATCAAATACATATTGCAAATTAATGAATCAATGCATCGAAATTTGAATTTGAACTTCTAGAGTGGCTAGAATTGGGTGGAAACTCCTAGCCACGCACGGGAGTTAGAAAAAGAGCTAGTAGTTACACATGAAACCTGCAGAAGGCTATGTGGGGGATTGTGTATCTTACGCATGAAGTTGTGTTAACGTCTTACCTTAATAAGATATAACAAAATAGGTAACACCATGTTTGTTTTTGTATTTTAAAAGAGTTTTTTTAAAAATTTGATTTTTTTTTATTTTTTCTTTACTTCAAATTAATATTTTTTTGGTGTTTTTAGATCATTTTGATGCGCTGATTCAAAAATAATTTTTTAAAAATAAAAAATATTTTTTTAATATATTTTTGAGTGAAAAACACTTTGAAAATCAACCACAATCACACTCCTAAACAGGCTCAAAAAGAAAAGACTAAATGAAAAATTGTTCTTGTTATTACCTAATTATTACAAAATGAATACCATCCATTTATACAAACTCTTCCTCCACTAACTAAACTGCATTCCAAATTGCTAATTACCTGCTAACTGTTTTATTAGGCTGTTTAAGGCTATGAAATGTATGGTTCTTTGATTTGATTATAGGGCTTCGTTGTTCTGCCCGTTAACTTATACCAACTAGAATAATCATTTTACTAGCCATTCCACTTCTTTTAGAGTGTTTTTGGTAAGATATTGCAAACTATGTTCCTTTACATTTTAAATTTTTTTCTTAAAATAATATTTTTTTATATTTTTAGATCGTTATGATGTGCTGATGTCAAAAATAATTTTAAAAAATAAAATAATTTATTTTAATGCATTTATAAGTGAAAAACACTTTGAACCGCCAATGCTATCACAATTCTAAACATACCTCATGGCAAGATTTGACTTTTTTTTACCACTTAGCTTGTTTAAAGGCCAACATCAAAGTGAATGGCTTTAAAATCTTCAATATTGGTTTTACATCATCCTTGAGCCCACTAACAAAACTGGATATATAATATGATTTAAGGAGGTTAGGGTTCCTTGCAATCATATGGGATTTAAGTTCTTTCAAACTTTTCTATGTATTCCTTTTTATTGAATCAACTTATTAAATTCTTTTATCACATATTCTCTACTTTAAAACCTCGTACATTAACATGACCAAAAGAATGATATTTTCTTTCAAGTGCAGGAGTGTCGAAGTAATAAATAATCCAGCAAGACCGGGGTTGAACCACAAAGAGGTTAACTATATAAATTATAAACAACAACAACGACAATAAGAAGAAAAAGAAGAAGAAGTTAAAGAGGACTTTGAGATGTAAGATTAATGTGAAGATTAAATAATAAAAATAAATTTTAAGGTTAAAGGATCCACTAATGGTATTTCAAACAAGTATAGTAAAAACTCTTTTTATTACTCAACTGAAGATCACACACAAAGGAGGTTCTAATCAGATTATAAATGGTTAATATGATTACATTAGTTTTCTTATCTTAATAATGCTAATACTTGTAAATGTTGTCATGTATTCATGATTATAACTTATATTAACAATAAATCAAGTTCCTTTCATAGCACAAGTGTTGGTTATACCATACGGTTGAACTATAAAAGTACCAAGTGTTTGTTATGCTAAGTGTTATACAACATAAATCTAAATTAACCATTTAACAAGCAAAGTATTAAGAGTGTAACCTTTTCACCATTAGTGTAACCTTTTCACCTTCACATAATAAACTTAACTAAACAAAATAAAAGAAGAGAAACATAAATAAATAATATAAGAACATAAGTATAGTAAAGAAAATAAAAAGCATAAACGAGAGATTAAGAAAAATATAACATGAAATAAAACTTAAATATTATAAAAATAGAAAGAAATAAAGAGCATGATCTTGATCTAAAAACCAAGATGCCTAAATTCATGGCAAATGCCTTCTTTTATAGGCCAAAATTAGGAACTATTGATTTTATGACTAATTATTTAGTGGGTGACCAACTCTTGACTTGGTGACAATCCCTATCTTTTTGTCAGTAAAAAACGTCATTGCTAATGTCAGAATTCGAACAGACTTAAAATGAAAGTTCTAGAAAATTATCTCAACTTTTCAACAAAAACAATTAAGATCATGTGGACTTTTAAAACTCAGGATATGGGCTGAATATTGAACAGTGTCTAGACTGCAAAACAGATTTGGACTTCTCTTTTGATGCTAAGATTTGGATTTCCAAACGACAAAATTGAATTTTGAATAAGTCATGAATGCTTTAGGCCTATGTCTTAGCTTTCCATCCATATAGAATAGACCCAAATCCAAGTTCTAGAGCTCCAGATATGACCCAATGACTGAATAATATTCCAGTTTGGACTTGATCAACATATCTTTTCTAAACTTAGCCTTCTTTCTGTCTGTCTTCTTAATTTCAGTAATTAAACTCATCAATCAATCATTTTATTTATGTGATAGGCCTGCATTAAGATGAACATTTACCATAAATTAAAGATATCTTATAATATTAGACATGATATTATAAAATAGGCTCTAGTTAAGGAGTTATTGATATTTCAAGTGCAAAAATGATGATATAAAACCTTGATAAAAATATACTTTCAAGCACTAATCATTACGCATGAAGTTGTGTTAAGGTCTTACCTTAACAAGATATAACAAAATAGGATTTAGAGGAAGAAAAGAGAATAATTGAGAGAGAAAAGACTAAATGAAAAATTGTTCTTGTTATTACCTAATTATTATAAAATGAATACCATCCATTTATACAAACTTTTCCTCCACTAACTGAACTTCATTCCAAATTTCTAATTACCTGCTAACTATTTTAAAGGGCTGCTTAAGGCTATGAAATGTATTGTTCTTGATTTGATTATAAGACTTCATTATTTTGCCCATTAACTTGTACCAACTAGAATAATGATCTTACTAGCCATTCCACTTCTTTTAAAGTGTTTTTGGGAAGATGGTGAAAATCGCATTCCTTTAAATTTTGATTTTTTTAAAATAATTTTTTTATGTTTTTATATTTTTTTAATGTGATGATGTCAAACATAAATTTAAAAAAATAAAAAAAAATTTATTTTGATGCATTCATAAGTGAAAAGTACTTTGAACTACTAGCACTACTACAATTTCAAACACACCTCATGGCTAGATTTGACTTTTTTTTTTTTACCACTTAGCTTGTTTAAAGGCCAATATCAAAGTGAATGGCTTTAAAATCTTCAATGTTGGTTTTACATCATCCTTAAGCCCACTAACAAAATTGGATATGTAATATGATTTAAGGAGGTTAGGGTTCATTGAAAGAGTTACTTTGTTCATCAAAGATGAACGAGGGCGGGAGAAGGAGTTCTTGTTAGTGCTTATGTCCTAGGTTGTTGAGTTTTAGTAGTGAAAAAGGGTATAAGATAATTGGTAGTTGTTAGATAGGCAAGGAGAACGAGATTGTGTTTTCTAGGGTTTTTTTAGAAGTGGGTTTCTTTGTTTTCTTGTGTGTTTTTGTCTCGTCTTTTTTTTCCATTATTTTTTTTTTATCTCTTGCTAGTGTTTTTTTAGTCTTTTTTATGATCTCTTTTAATTTATATTATCTAGTTCCCATCAAAATAAAAGAAAACCCAAAATAATAAAAATTACATCTTTACATTATTTCCTTCTTGAACTGGAATATCTTCATATAATAGCATTATCCTATTTATTTATTTTTTCTCATTTGTTTGATCTTTCTTTATAACATTTAATCCTTTATAATTTTGATATTTTTTTTTCTTGTTCATCATTTCACACCTTGATTTTTTTTTAATTATAAAAACTTATATGAAATAAATAAAGTATAAAAAATCATGAAATGACTATAAATTGACTATATCACATCAAAAGATATTTTTTTTGAAAATATTTTTGAAAATACATTAAAAAAATAGAGGGCAGGAAATGGGTTATGTCAATCAGGGTTATGAGTTTGATGGATTAACATGAGTTGACTTGGGTTAATTTAGAACGTTATTGTCTCAATTTGTTTTTTAAAATTAAGATCATACAATATTGATTTTTTTTATAAATCAAATTAAATTTTGATCGCATTAGCCGGGTCGAGTTTAGATCCATCATGTCATCTCCTACCCTATTTAACTTAAAACATGGACTAAGAAATGGGTCGAGACAAGGGTCTCTGAGTTGAATTGATATGTTGGATATGGTTTGATAACACAACAACAATGTTCCCCACATCAACACACCAGTTGTGTATTATTTTTATATTTTTTAATACATTCAGGTCAAAATTATCAAATGATTTTTTTTCTAAGTTAAGCTTGTTTTTATGATTATAATAAGGTGTTTGAAAAATAATAAGTCTAGTTAAAAAATATTGGAAAAGAAGGAAGCCTTCTTTAAAAGTTTATTTTATATTTTTTTATAACTGTTATTTTTTTTTATAAATAACATAAAACAAAGAAGTTATATTTTTTTTGTTAAAAAATCTAAATAAAAAAAGATTAAACTAGCAAATTATTTTGTTTCAATGAAATCAAAATTATTACTTTTAAAAAAATAATATTAATGTATAATTAAATAAAAAGATTGACGGACTACCTGCATTATGAAATCAACATCATCTCTTAATCTTTGAATTTAATATTTTGTTATTGTTAATAGATCTTTTTAATATTTAGTAGTGCTTCTAATTAATGATTTATTTTATTGAATATATACATAAAATTTTAAATTCACAATTAGGATTTTTTTATTAAAAAAATGTTAATCTCTTTTTTTTTTTCTCATTAAAAAAAATAAATTTTAATCTAAATCATAATGGAGCATGGTAAGTTAGGCTAGTTTTTGCTAATGCAATTACACGGGAATAAATAAATAAATAAAAATCCAGCTAATCATTCTCTGGATACATAACCTTTTCATTTATATGTTTTCCATAAAAATATACCAAGATTACAAAACTTACACATTAATGTGAAGTGTTTTTGAAAAAATATGCATATTAATTTTATCTATTATTATTTAAAAGAATTGCAAATATTACCATAAAAGTCTATAATCTTATTTTAAAAAATATGATATTATTGGATAATCTCTTAAATATTATTATAATTATTTATAAAAATAGAAATTTATTTTAAAATATAAAAAAACAATTAAACATAATCAAGTTTCCACTATGAATCCAAAAATAACTAGGAATGCCTAGTGGTTTTACAATTGTATAATCAATCATTGCTTTGCTTGTTTCTTTTCATATGCGTGTTTAGGCTTGGAAGCTTAGCTGCATACTTGGTGCTTTAAAGATAATAGTCAAACATGTTTGGGTTTTTAAGCCTAGGTTTTAAAAATAACAATTAAACATGTATGAACCTTTGATTAATACTAAAAAATATATTTTTATCAAGGTTTTCAATTATTAGTTTGCACTTGAAGTATCAATAACTCCTTAACTAAAGCATGCTTTATAATAACATATCTAATAATATAAGATACTTAAATTTATGGCAAATATTCATTTTAAATGCAGGCCTATCACATAAATAAAAGGATTGATTGATGAGTTTAAAAACTGAAATTGAAAGGACAAAGAGATGGCCAAATGATTAGTACTTAAAAATGTATTTTTATCAAGGTTTTATATCATCATTTTGCACTTGAAGTATCAATAACTCCTTAACTAAAGCATGTTTTATAATAACATATCTAATAATATAAGATACTTAAATTTATGGCAAATATTCATTTTAAATGCAGGCCTATCACATAAATGAAATGATTGATTGATGAATTTAAGAACTGAAATTGAAAAAACAAAGATATGGCTAAACTTAGAAAAAAGATGAATTAAATGTAACTTTGATAAAAAAAGGATCAAATTGTAGAAAAACATGCCTCTTAAATAGTATAAATGAAAAAAATAGCTTTTTTTTTTAACATTTTAGTTAGGGGTGATCATTTTCGGTTCGATTCGGTTTTTACATAAAAAAATGAACCAAACTTACATTATTAATTTTAAAATTTTAAAACTGAAATTGAACCGAAACCGGTTCAAACCGACTAGTTTCGGTTCAGTTTTTGTTGTTCAAAAATTGATAAAACTGAAAAGAAAATCTCGGTGCCCAATGCCCACAAACTCCAAGCAAATCTCAATGTCCTGTGCCCATATATTACAAGCAAATCTTGGTTTCTGTTGTTCAAGAACACAGATCTACCCACAAACTACAAACAAATTATAACATAATAATTAAAAAAAAACAAAAACCCACAAGATGCAGACTGCAGAGATGAACTTGAAGTGGAGTTAAAGGGAAAGGGAGGGGGGCTAAGAAAAGATGATGAGAGGCACGAAGAAAAAAAAGGAAAAGGGAGGGGGGTCGTAAGAAGATGATGAGAGGCAGAGAAAAAGAAGGGGGCGTCAACTGCACTTTAGGTCTAAGGTTTTTTCTATTTATACTTGTTTTTTTTTTCAATGCTAGAATAGTTGAACCGGTTCAGTTCGGTTAAATCAGTTTCAGACTTTGGAAACCGAAATCGAACCGAACCAGATTTTTTTATGATTTTTTAATCGGTAATTCAGTTTTTTTTCGGTTTGGTTTTTTCAGTTATTTTTTTTTGGTTTATTCAGTTTATCAGTTTTTTTGCTCACCCCTAATTTTAGTCCATGTTCTTTTTTTAGTTAATCCCTATAATATTTTGTAATAGTAACTTGTAATGTAATTTAGAAATAATCTTTAACACAACATTTAAGTGAAACAAACTTAGAACATAAAATCATGTTAGCATTATAAGGTTGAAAAACAAAGAAAGAAAGTTGAATAACTAGAGCAGAAAAAAAAACTTTAGGGACCAAAAAGAAAAAAAGAAGTTATAATAATGGTGTAAGCAATGAAATAAGTGTAGGTGAAAAATAGTTAATTGACACGACTAAAAGATTGTTGTCTTCTCCCAAGTGCAGGAGTGTCGAAGTAATAAATAACCCAGCAAGACCGGGATCGAACCACAGGGAGGTTAATTGTACAAATTATAAACAACAATTATAAACAATAGTAATAGCAATAACAACAATAATAACAATAACAACAACAACAACAATACAACAACAACAACAACAATTATAATAATAATAATAATAATAATAATAATAATAATAATAATAATAATAGTAGTAGTAGTAGTAGTAGTAGTAGTAATAATAATAATAATAATAAAGAAAGAGAAGAAGAAGAAGATGATGAGAACTTGAAGATGGAATATTAATAAAGGATTAAACAATGATAATAACAAATGTCAAAGTTAGAGGTTCTACTAATGCTATGTCAAACAAGTATAGTATAAACTCTTTATTTGGAAACCACACACAAAGGAGGTTCCAATCAGATTATAGATTGTTAACATGATTACATTAGTCATCTTATTCAATTAATGCTAATACTTGTAAATCTCGTCAAGCATCCATGATTATAACTTATGTTAACAACAAATCAAGTTCCTTTCATAGCTCAGGTGTCGGTTATACCATACATTATGGGCTATGAAAGTGCCAAGCATTTGTTGTACCAAATGTTATACAACATAAATCAAGATTAATCATTTAACAAGCAAAGTATTAAAGAGTGAACAAGATAACAAATATAAAACATGTTAGTACCAAACATTAAAGTCCATATTAAGTTTACACTATACTTATTCTTACACCATTAGTGTAACCTTTTCACCTTGACATAACTAACTTAGCTAGACATAATGAAAGAAAGCAAAATAGATAAACAAAATAAGAAACTTAGCTAGATATAATGAAAGAAAGAAAAATAAATAAACAAAATAAGAACATAAATAAGATAAGAGTTAATTAAGTAAAGGAAAGGAAATGAAAGGCATAGATATTAATGAAGGCAAAGCATAAACATTACAAAAAATACAAAGAGAGAAAGCAAGAAGATGATCTTGATCTGGAAACCAAGATGCCTAAATGCATGACAAATGCCTCCTTTTATAGGTCAAAATTGAGAACTATTGATTTGATGACTAATTGATGAGTGGGTAGCCAACTCTTGACTTGATGACAATCCTTATCTTCTCTTGTCTACCCAAAACGTCATTGATAACGTCAAAATTGGAGCCACTTGAAAACATGAAAATTGTAGGCAATTGTCTCAGCTTTCTTGTGTAAAACATTTGTTGCGATGTCGCGGTTGCACAAATTAATTACCCTAGCTTAAAACACACAAGATAGTATAGAGCAAGCAAGTGATCGATCCCACGAGGAAGATTTAGTTTAGATTTTTATGCTATACGTTATGCAATTGGGGGGTTTTGATGTGTGATAATCTAAACTATGGAAGAAATTAAACTAGTGAACAAAATCAATTAAAACTGAAATTTATCAAGAAAACAAACCTTGGTCACAAGCACACATCCATCTATAGAAATCAGAACTGATCCTTGAAACGAAACTCCAGTTTATATTCTGAATTTTTATCTTTTCTTAACTTTGGTTAATTAACGGATCTGCCGTATAACTAGCCCTAACCAACAAATAATCACAGTGTCCGCACTAATGATTTAATCTAATGGCAGCCTTAAGATCTAGATAAATTCATCAATCTTAACAACCAAGTTGTCTGCTTGTGTTGCTTTGATCGAATGTTTTCCCTAAGTTTAATAACGTAGTTCTGCCACAATTATCAAGCTTAGTTGCTTCACAAGTTTATATACCCTAACTCCGATTTTGATACCAAACTTAGCAATAGATTGTTCACAATAATAACTTAGAGTCCGCTCTAGCAATTATCAACAATAATCATAGAAAATATGCATAGGAAAACAATCATACTCATTCATAATACAAACTGAAAATAAATGGAAGAATAAATCTCACAGTTCTTGAAATCTGAAAGTTTTTGCGTCCTTGCAACCAAAAAAAGAGCTTAGCCTTGCATATCTATTGAACAACTACTCCTAAAGATAAAAGAAAACATTATTTCTAGTATGTAGAGAGGAGAGTTTGTGTTTCTTCACTTCTGGCTGCTGCCACCTTTCTTTGATTCTACTGCACTCCCTCCTCTGCTTTCTTGGCTCTCTTGGTGTCTATATATAGGCTTCAATGGCAGCTCCTCTTGCTTCTTTATCAACAATGGTGGCTGCCAAACTTGCCAAACTTTGACATTAGTAGTTACCACCAACAACCCACCATTGTAGCCTCCTTCTTTGACAATATCAAGAGGCTGTAAATGCTGCTCCAGCAGCCCTCTTTTACCCTCACAAGTTGGCCTTCTTTCTTTGACAATGGCAGCCATCTTCTTTGACAATGGCGGCATTCCAACTTGCAGCTGGTTTGTGGTTGGTGGTTTAAGGTTGGTGGATTGAGGTTGGTGGACACTTTTCTTGACCTTCTAGATTGATTTACTATAGGGGCTAAATTGCTAAAATTATAACTTGGATGATAGTTTAGAAGCTTCGAAACATAATTTGGACTCATTTCTTCACGAAACCTGATTGCTGGCAGAATTCAGTTGTCATCTTTGAAAAATCATATCGCCCTCATCTAACATCGGTTTTGGCTGAAAATTGGAGAGTTTCTAGACCTTTGAGTCAGGAATCCAAAAAAATTGAGTTTGCATCAATTGGACTTCTATAGCTCTAGATATGGAATTTTGAATGGACAAAGGTCAACAGTGGCAGAATACAAGATTTGACTTTGAAGGATGGGATTTCCATGATATTCCTCTTCGTATTTTTCTTGCATTAGATTTCCAGAAAGGTATGGATGTTAGCTTTTTAGAGCCACTGGAATCACTTCATTTTGATCTCTAGAACTCACGCTCTGCATAAAACATCGACTGAACATCAAATCTGCCAATTATCTCCAATTTACTCTTTGCATTTTTCATCCAAAAGTGCCTTCAAAACATAAAACAAAGAATATCAAGGCATTTTACATATAAAACATGGACAAAACATTAGGTAAATGTGGATGAAACTATCGAATAATATGGTTACATCAACATTCAGGTCATTTGGACTTCTAGAACTCCAGATATGGCCAAAATACTGAACAGTGCTCGGGCTGGAGGATAACTTCGGGCTTTTTTTTTGTTGCAATAATGTGGACTTGAAAATGGATTTTTTAAATCTTGAGCTCCATATGAAAGTTGTAGGCCTATGTCTTACCTTTCCATCCATATAAAATGGATCTAAATCTGAGATCTATAGCTCCAGATATGACCCAATTACCGAACAGTGTTCCGGTTTGGATTGCACTGACATCTCTTTTCTAAGTTTGGCCATCTCTTTATCCTTTCAATTTCAATTCTTAAATTCATCAATCAATCCTTTCATTTATGTGATAGGCCTGCATTTAAAATGAATATTTACCACAAATTAAAGGTATCTTATATTATTAGATATATTATTATAAAACATGTTTTAGTTAAGGAGTTATTGATACTTCAAGTGCAAAATGATGATATAAAACCTTGATAAAAATGTACTTTTAAGTACTAATCATCAATCACCTAATTATTTTAGTTAAAAATATTAATATTAAACATTTCAAAAGGTTTTATTAATTATGAAGAAAAATATTTTAGATTTCATAAATATTAGTACATAATACTCAAGTTATTTTATATTTGTGATAACAATGTATTAACTATATTAAACTATAAGAACATTTTTAATTATACTTGAGAATACTGCTTTGGTAATGAGAATTTTATTGATATTTGGTCCCATATTAACATGTTATGTATTTTGATGATAACAATTAAATAGAAATGGAATAATGATATGCTTAAATGAAATTAATTTTAAACAGGTTAATATGAAGATCATCAATAAGCATGAAGAATTAAATGAAGAAATCAATCAACAAGTTCAAAATGCAAAACAAGTGAAGTTCTTAAGTATTCATTTTAGTGCAAATTATGTAAAGTTTTGTATTTAACTTGTTAACACAAATTAAAATGAATTCATACACTTCACATTGCATGTATTATAGGATTGATATGCATTTAGTTGGTTTAACATTCACTAGGCTTAAAACTGCTAAAACTGGATTTTAAGTTTAACCAGTGAACCATTTGGCCATACTAAGTGAATTGGTCGACTGCTTGTTTATTTAGGATGAAAACTTGAAAATTTATAAGAACCGATTGACCAATTGGCTTGATTAATCTGAATAGGTTGACTGTTTTATCTGTTAGTGGAACAATAACAATTATAAAACAACTAGTTTTTGTTAGGAACATAAATATAGCCTGTCTAATTGCAAAATTACATACATAAATTGAATATATATCATATACAAGTTATTTTAAGAGCAAAAACAACTTCAAATCGTCCGTCCTTAATCATACTTATATTTATGCATCAAAACCTTCATATTCTTGCATAAGAGTATAAATTCTCACACTCATTGCACTTAAACACCTTCATACATTTTAAGTGTTATTGAGTGAGCTATATAGATATAAGCTTCAATTGTATTATCTATCTTTTGAGAGAATGTTGTTATATTTAAAACAAATTATAATCCTTCAAGAGTGTAAGTGAAAAACTC
This sequence comes from Populus euphratica, assembly GCF_000495115.2. Taxonomy (NCBI): domain Eukaryota; kingdom Viridiplantae; phylum Streptophyta; class Magnoliopsida; order Malpighiales; family Salicaceae; genus Populus; species Populus euphratica. The sequence continues at coordinate 69,656 of NW_011500386.1, forward strand.
TTGGTCATTTATAAGGTACATCACCTAGGTAAAAAATATTAAAGAAGGTATTTCTTCAAGTAATGAAAAAAGGCTCGGTCAAGATTCATCAAAGACATTGTAATTTTTGGCTTGGATTAGTAAAAAAATACAGTACTCAAGATTGGTTTGGTGCTTAAGGTATAGATGTATGCTTGCCAAATCACATTAAAAACTGAGTTTGCAATTTATATCTCTATAATATTTACTTTAAGCATTTTAATTCTATTATTGGTTAATTATGTTTAATTGAGTTAATTGTAATAGTTATTATTATTAGTAAAACACCTAATTCACTCTTTAGGTGTTATTGTTGCCTTAATCTTAGAGCAACAATTGATACCAAAATCTAGTTCTCATTTTTATAAGTTGATTAGACTTTGAGTAGTATAGCAATCACTAGTTTTAATTTTGAAAATAAAGGATCATCAACCTTTAGGCCACCTTTTTTTTTGTTATGGTAATGAATATGTGTATTGGAAAGTTAGGATGATTATGTATCTTTAATCTATTGATTATTATTTATGACTATCTATTAAAAATGGACATGACAAACCTATTATGATTGAAAATAATATAACGATTCCTAAATCTAGAAGTAAGTATACCGATGGTGATAAAAAGTTGTCATCTATGGATACTAAAGCTATGAATACTTTATATTGTACATTGAGTAAAAGTTAGTTCAATAGGATCACATCATGCAAAAATACTAGATATATATGACATGCATTAAAGATAACACATGGAGAAAAAAAATCAAGGAATAAAAAATTGACATGTTAGTGAATCAATATAACTTATTTTAAATGCTTCCAAATGAATCCATAACTAGTATATATACTAGAATGACAACTATCACTAATAATCTAGATGTTATTCGTAGGACTTATACTAATGCTGATATTGTGAGTGAAATTCTTAGGTCCTTCTCAAAGACTTAGGAAGCAAAGGTGACGACAATACAAAAAGTTAAGGATCTCATTAAATTTTCATTGGAAGAACTCATCGGATCACCTATAACTCATGAAATCACCATGGAAAAGAAAGAACTAGAAAAGAAGCCAAAGAAGAATTTAGTGTTCAAAATCACACACCATGTTGATAGTAATGATGATGTAATGGACAAGGACAGTGCACTTATTATAAGATAATTATGAAATTTCCTAAGAAAGAAGCAAGGGAACAAAAATTTCTCAAACTTCAAGAACGATGAAGGAAGAATCTAGCAAGGAAGCACTTAGATGCTACAAGTGCAACAAGACAAGACACATAAAGGTTGATTGCCCTCTTATTCGAAATAAGAAGAAGAACCGTCATCACAAAAGAGTAATGAAAGCAATATGAAGTGATGACTTAGACTCTAGCTCAAATGATGATGAAAAGCATATTGCAAATATATGTTTCATGATAATTAAAAGTGATAATAAGGTAATATCTTTAGATGATGAATCCGATCTTTTTTATAATAAATTTCATAACGCATTTGAGACATTATATGATGAATACTAGGAGTGAGGTTCCAAGTATAGCTTATTAAAATATAACCATGCATGTTTACTTGTTAAGAAAGATACTTTAAAAAAGAAAGCATGCATTACAGTTAATGATTATGATACGATTAACTAACTTGAAGAGAAAAACAATGTTTTAAAGGAAAAAAGGTTGATAAGTTGAACATTACACAAGCTAAATTCACACAAGGTTCTAAGATCTTAGAAATTGTACTTGCTAATCAAATATGTATTTTCAAAGAAAAAAGGTTTATGCTATCAACCTAAGAAAAATAAAAAAAATATTTTAAAAATCACTTCATTAAAGCTAAACAATCATATGACCTAAACCAAAAATATAATTATTGTGCAATTATTGGTTACTTAATTTATGCATGTCCTTTAAGGAGGAAAAAGTTAGTTATATGACTTGGGTTTTAAAAGGCGCCACCATTAACCACAAATGACCCAAGAAGGTATGAGCACCAAAAACCTCATCTTTTATTTTGTGTATGTAGAAATCAAGGGAATATAGGAAGTTGTTATTGGATAGTGCTTGCTCAAGACATATGACTGAAGATAATTCATTGTTCTCAAACATTACCAAGATCAATAATGGAAAAGTCACATTTGAAGACAACTTAAAATGAAAGATCATTGGAGTTGACAATATCAGAGATAAGTCTTCTCCCCCAATATAAAAAGTGTTTTTTGTAAATAGTGTAAAATATAATTTACTAAATATTAGTCAATTATGTGTTGAAGGCTATAAAATTATGTTTGACCATACATGTTGCTTAATCTTTGAAAATGATAAATTTCTATTTGTTGGTAATAAAAAGAAGGTGTTTACTGAAATGCATAAAAAATATCAAATAAAGAATATGATCTCACCATTGTGGTAGTTATGGATGTGTGGATGAACAATGATTTTGTGTGTAGGAATAATATCTTAAATGGTTTCCAAATCACACTATATGATATACATATTTCAATTAATAATGTAAAGGCACTATAGATCCAATATGAAAAAAGTTTATAGTTAACAAATTTCTAGATTTCAAAATGGTCAATTCAGGGATTATAATAAGCCAAATTTAAGAGTTACAATTCATATTACATGACATTTATACCGAGTGGGTAATTCTAGCCGAATCCTTCTAAATGCTTGCAATTATTGATAAATTACCATCATTTTGAAAGAACTTCAAGCTCCACTTTAAGTATAAGCGTAAAAAGATGAAAGTTGAAGATCTCATTTTAAAGTTGAGGATAAAACAAGGATAATGAGTTGTCTGAAGGTAGAGCCAATAAATTCTTTATGACCTCGAAGATAAATATAGTTGAAAAATGTTAAAGAAATACGATAAAAACCAAAATAAAAAGCTTGTTATGAAGGAAAACGACATTGCTAAAAACATTAATAGCAAGTGCTTTATTTGTAATAAGACTAGATATCAATCTATGGATTGTAGGAATAAGGTTCAACAAACAACTTTAAGATAAGAAGTAGTGCTCAATCCAATGCACTAGGGTTGATAACATATCAAATGAAGTGTTAGAGATGAGTTTTTTTATAGTTGTCTATAAAGTCAACCTAATCAAGAATCTTGAGTAGTGGCTAGTTGGTACTATTATAACGAGACATGTATGAACTAGTAGAAGGTATTCTCCATTCACGGAGAAGTAGATGGTGAACAATTATATATAGGGAATTCATCAATCTTAAAATTACCAAACAATAAGAGAGTCATTCTAAAGCCTACTTATGAAAAGCTTCTCACCCTTAACAATGTGCTTTATATTTATAACATGGAAAAAACAAAGAGTTTGGCTCGTTATTGAGCAAACATGGTTTCAAAATAGTCTTTGATTAATTATAAATTTGTACTTAACAAAGAGTGAGATGTTCATAGATAAGGGGTATATATGTTATAACCTTTTTTAAAATGAACACGATTACAATTATAACCAGAAGTGAAAATATTAATAAAATTCTCTTAGTTTTTTTTTTTTGCTTTAACCTATGACATGTGACATGACAAATTCAGACTTGTGAATTACATCTCAATGCAAAGATTGGTAAAACTTGAGTTCTTACCAATTACGATTTTTGAAAAAAATTATAAGTGTAAAATTTGAGTGGAATAAAAAATTCATAAAAAACTTCATTTCAAATAGTTGAAAGAAATAGTAATCTCTAGGTTTAATTCACTATAATGTTGGTGATTTAGAATTTATTCAAACTAGAGGTGGATAAAAATATTACATTATTTTTATGGATAATTGCATAAGATATTGTTATACCTATTTACTAATAAGTAAAGATGAAACTCTTAAAATGTTGAGGTATTATAAGAATAAAGTTGAGAATGAATTCAATAAAAAGATCAAGACAATAAAAATATATAGATAGAGAATACAAGATATTTTTTGGTGAATTTTATTTTAAAATGATATTATCCATCAAACTACCATTCCTTACTCACATTAACAAAATAACATTGTAAAATGTAATGATTAAACTTTAAAACAATGATGAATGTTCTGTTAATAATTTTGGGAGCACTTTATAACTAGTAGGAGGAAATTTCAACTACCAACTATATACCTGGAAAAGTACCTTACAAGAAGTTAGAAAAGGCAGCATATATGTTGTAGAAAGTTAAAAGATCTTTTTGCAAAAAAGTCAATACTTGATCCTAAAAATATCAAAATAAAACCTAAATTTTTGGATAATGTATTTATAGTATATGTTTATAATAATAGCACATATTGATTTCTCATACACAAGTTTAAGTATTGAGGGTATTCATCCCAACTAACACCTCAATTTTTAACATTAAGGTCATTTTTTTTTATTTGTTGTGAATTCCACTGAAATTTCAATAGAATTTCCCCTATATTTGAAGGATGTCAAGTTATCGATATTTTCAATCACAACCTAAACAACATTGCAAATATGATTCAATCCTTTCGGACCTTATCCCATATCAACACAACTCAAGATTGACATATAATAAATTTTCTTCCATGAAATATGGATAATAAAGCTTAAAAAATAAAAAAGACAAGAATATAAAATATGTAACAAGAAAAGTAAATGCATAGTACTATATTTAAAGAGTTTATAAAATTATTAATTTGCATAATAAAGTTAAAGATTTTATTAGTTTTACATAAGAACTGTGTGACAGTGTGAGTTCAAAATATACCTAATATAACAAAATCTATCCCTAATATATCAACCATGCCCTGCAATGTGCGGTGATCTTATATATGACAATAAAAAAATAATAAATAATTTAATAATGATATTCACAAGTACACACTAGCATTTAAATAAATTTTGATAAGTCTCAAAACACTAATTGTCTTTCTTTCTTTTTAATATAACAACTTTTCTCTTCCAATAAAAATCTTTCATTTCATTACAAGTATAACCTCATCTTCATCTTAAAAGTCATATTCAATATTTACAAACACTTTATCTTATTAATTTGCTTTTAAGAATGAAGATGACTTATTATTGATTTTCATTCAACTATGAAAGCAATAGATAATGGGCTTCCACTAAACAATGAAAACTATAAGCATTGACTTTCATCCAGGTATGAAAGCAACATAACAATGACTTCCATTCATTAATGGAAGCAATAAACATAACATTGGCTTTCATTTAATAATGGAAGCTGCGAATATTGGTTTTTCATAAAGCCTTTATCAAGATACGTTTGTCACCTATACCAAGGTTTATCAAGTGTAAACAATTGCAAGAATAATATACAAAATTAAAAAGACTGAGATGCAAAGGACCTCCTTGATGTTTTACCTTTAGATGCGATACTTTGCTATTGTCCCACTAGTGCAACCTCTCTTGTACCAATAAAGTCAATTAGTACCAATAAGTTCCACGATCAACAAAAGTGTCATTTCAATTCTCATCCAAATCCAAATTTTAACTCATTAAGTAGGATGAAATCTTAAAGTTTTACACATGTATGCATTGTTTTGTATGTCATAATTTCTATAGTGCTGAATTCTAAGCAGTGGTTGGCAATTAATTATTTTTTCCATTTAGTCTAGACCTCTCAAAACACTATTTAGTCTATAACTTTTTTGAAGGGTTGTCGATTAAATAATCATAACTGAAGTTGTAAAACATGGTTTTGAGTGCGGTTTATTTTGTTAGAAAGATAAGACATAAGGCTACAATGTTTATAAAGGGTGATGAACCTAGTTATGCCATTTAGATATCAAAAAGTACTCATGATAGTAACATATAGGACTATCCAGTAAATTCCAGATTACACCTTTCATCAGTTTTTTGTCTATATCTAGAGTTTCATAGCTTCAAATGACACAAAATAAGTTGCAATTGAAATTTAACATCCATACCTATAATGTTTATGAAGATAGGTTTATCTAATTTTATCATTTTTAAAGTCACATTGTAGTTAAAAACATTAAATTTGTCATGTTTTTAACTTGTCACTTTAACAAGCAATTAAGTGTTTTAATGTATTTCTTATCATTCAAAACACCCATTTCCTTTCAATATATTTTTTAATACCATTAAATATGGATCTTAAATAAATTAAACTAATCAAATCTACCCTCTATAGATAAAAACTCTCTTAATCAAACCATGATTAAATGACTACTCATAGTAAATAACATCATTCCATTATAACAACATTAAGACACACAACTAAGTTTATTTTTCATAATTCTATCAGTTCCAACTCATCAAATACACTATTAGTTTTAGAAAGGGATTCTCACCTTCAAATCATAATAATCAAGGATAATTTGTATGAAGAACAAGCTTTTATCCACATCTCTTTCTTCCTCTTTTCCTTCCCTTGATTGCCATGACCCTTTCTCTATCTCTCTCTCAAATCTACTTTTTCTCACTTCCCCTCATTTGATTTCTCTCAATTTAGTGTTTAGGAGGTTTATCTCTCACAAATTCACAAAGGCTTTCTTTTAATTTTCTTCTTTTTCCCTAGGTTTTCTAAACTCTCTTAAATTTTATTTTTTTTCCTTTTCCTATTGAATGGCCGGCCATAAGCCATGTATTTATACCAGCAAGTTCAAAAATTCTCATTGCATCCTTTCTTAATACCTTTCAATTTTCCATGTAAATTTCTTCTAATTTCCAACATTTGTTTACACTTAAACAAATCAGAGCAAAGTCAAATTTTATTAAATTACATTGAACCATATTTCTTCCATTTTTTCTTCTTTCATCTAGTTTTTATTCTCATTTGACTCTTTTTTATTTTCCAAGTATTTTTTGGGTTTCTATTACCTAAGAAAAGATAAACTTTTCCTTCCAAATTCCCTTAAAGTAAAGATAAATTTTACATACTTAATATAATATTTAATTCACTATCCTTGTAGGTTTACATTGATATCCAAATATTTTCTTCGAAAGTTTACATACCATCTTCCCTACGCGGTAAATTTTCTTCTATTTATTTAATATATTACATTTCTTACTACTTGTGTATATTCTATGATACGATCGAGGCAATGTCAAATTCAGATTTTGATGTAAAATGTGCAACTATCTAGTTTTACGGCAAGAGTTATAATTCTTAATTCGATCGTTGGATCAAACTGAAATATTACGTGGAGTCTCCTGACATCTTTTCTTACATTGGGTTAAAATTTTAGGTCAATCGGAGTTCAGAAAGGCATCTCAATACGGGTCAATAGAGGTTGTATGAATTTTGTTATTTACTTCCTTTTGACTTGTGGACTTCCTATTTGGCTAGGATTCTTTTCCTAAATGGATGTGGCAGCTTATTTTAAAAATATACTAATTCTACAAGGATGTTTAATGGGCTGCAACATAGTTTCCAAGTGTGGCAAGGATTCATAATTATTTCAGAATCCTTTTCTTACAAGGATTTCTATTCATCCCAGCTACAAAAGAAAAGAAGACTTTAGAATACATTCTACCTTCAGATTAGATTTCCTAGTCTATTTGGGACTTCTTAATGGTGACAAATTTGATTCTAGCATATTTAGGATGGTAATTTTTGGATTTTTATTATTTTCTTTTTAGTTTTTTGGTTTTTTGATTAGTACTTAAAAGTGCATTTTTATCATGGTTTTATATCATCATTTTGCACTTGAAGTATCAATTACTCCTTAACTAAAGCATATTTTATAATAATATATCTAATAATATAAGATACCTTTAATTTATGGTAAATATTCATTTTAAATGCAGGCCTATCACATAAATAAAAAGATTGATTGATGACTTTAAGAACTTAAATTGCAAGGGCAAAGAGGAGACCAAAATTAGAAAAGAGATGTCGGTGCAATCCAAACCGGAACACTATTTGGTAATTGGGTCATATCTGGAGCTATAGATCTCAGATTTAGGTCTACTTTATATGGATGGAAAGGTAAGACATAGGCCTACAACTTTCATATGGAGCCCAAGATCTAAAAAGGTCATTTTCAAGTCCAAATTATTGCAACAACAAAGAAGCCCGAAGCTATCCTCCAGCCCGAGCACTGTTCAGTATTTTGACCATATCTGGAGTTCTAGAAGTCCAAATGAGCTGAAGTTTTTACATAAGAAAGCTGAGACAATTTCCTACAACTTTCATGTTTTCAAGTGGCTCCAATTTTGACTTTATCAATGACGTTTTGGGCAGACAAGAGAAGATAAGGATTGTCACCAAGTCAAGAGTTGGCTACCCACTCATCAATTAGTGATCAAATCAATAGTTCCCAATTTTGGCCTATAAAAGGAGGCATTTTTCATGTATTTAGGCATCTTGGTTTCCAAATGAAGATCATGTTTTTCCTTTCTCTCTTTGTATTTTTTGTATTGCTTATGCTTTGCTTTCATTAATATCAAGTTTATGTCTTTCATTTCCTTTCATTTTCTTAGTTAACTTTTATCTTATTTATGTTTATTTTGTTTATTTATTTTTATTTCTTTCATTATGTCTAGCTAAGTTAATTATGTCAAGGTGAAAAGGCTACACTAATGGTGTAAGAATAAGTATAGTGTAATCTTAATATGGACTTTAATGTTTGATACTAACATGTTTTGTATTTGTTATCTTGTTCACTCTTTAATACTTTGCTTGTTAAATGACTAATCTTGATTTAGGTTGGATAACACTTGGTACAACAAATGCTTGGCACTTTCATAGCCCATATTGTATGGTATAACCGACACCTGAGCTATAAAAGGAACTTGATTTGTTGCTAACATAAGTTATAATCATGAATGCTTGACGAGATTTACAAGTACTAGTATTAATCGAATAAGATGATTAATGTAATCATGTTAACAATCTATAATCTGATTGGAACCTCCTTTGTGTGTGATTTCCAATTGAATAATAAGAGTTTATACTATACTTGTTTGACATACCATTAGTGGAACCTCTAACCTTGACATTTGTTATTATCATTGTTTTATCCTTACATTAATATTCCATCTCCAAGTTCTCATCATCATCTTCTTCTTCTCTTTCTTTATTATTATTATTATTATTATTATTATTATTATTATTATTACTACTACTACTACTA
>NW_011500386.1:78763-80677 GCF_000495115.2 Populus euphratica
TATTATTATTAGTATTACTACTATTATTATTATTGTTATTGTGATTATTACTATTATTATTATTATTATTATTATTATTATTATTATTATTGTTATTACTATTATTGTTGTTGTTGTTGTTATTATTGTTGTATTATTGTATTAATAATTTGTACAATTAACCTCCCTCTGGTTCGACCCCGGTCTTGCCGGGTTATTTATTACTTCGACACTCCTGCACTTGGGAGAAGACATCAATCTTTTGGTCGTGTCATTATTATTACTTATTTGGGTCAATTGTAAGTGGGCTACATATATGTCCACCCAAAGGGGGTCCATTAAGGTTTCTTTTAAGTCTAGAGTCACTATAAATAGAGGCAAAACCAAACATGTAAGAGAAACAATTCAGATTAATAAAACTTCTTATTTGCCGCACTTTATGTGTGTGTTGGTGAGATAATCTCCCTTCCATAGTTCTCTAATGAACTGAAAAATAACTTATCGAAGAATAACTGTCTTCGTGGCGTCATCCTTATACTTTTCGTTCGCGAATCAATATTTGTTCGGTGGGGGTTTCCGTTTCCAATAGTGCTGGTGCCTAGGTACAAGTTATCTTTGTGTCACACTCCTATCAAACATGATTTACTTGGCTTTTCAGGAATTGGTGTCTTTGTATGTGAGTTGCGTGACCATGTGATCACGAGATTCACATCATTCTATCTAGGGGTTTACATCTTAATACAATAATGAATTCAAGAAATTTCATAGTCTTTGAGAAGTATGAGGTTGAGTTTTACTCAGTGTCTCATAAGTACTCGCGATATCCCAATCTTGAGCATTTTCAGTTAACAAGTCTAAGTACTCCATTGCTTCATCAGGGTCTTTATCTTCAAAAGTTCCATTGCACATCAATTCAACTATTTGCCTATCTCTAGGTGTTAACCCTTCATAAAAATATGAAACCAATCTCCATGTTTCAAAACCATGATAAGGGCAAGTATTAAGCAAGTCTCGATACTTATCCCAACATTGGTAAAATGTTTCTCCTAGTTTTTGAGTGAAAGTGGTGATTTGTTTTTTGAAAGAGTTTGTTCTGTGAGATGGGAAAAACTTCTTTAAAAACTGCTGTTGCATTTCATCCCAAGCACAAATGGATCCTGGTCTTAAATTTTGTAGCTATGTTTTAGCTTTATCTTTTAATGAAAAAGGAAAAAGCTTTAATCTGATGGTGTTCATGCTACAATTTGAATCATTATATGTGTTACAAACCTCCTTAAATTCCCTTAAATGCAAGTATAGATTTTCCAATTCTAAGCCATGAAAATAAGGTAAAAGTTGAATAATACCTGGCTTAAAATTAAAATGAGATGCATCAGGAGAAAAAACTATGTATGATGGTGCACTTGTTCTTGTGGGATTCATATGGTCTCTAAGTGTTTTAGCACGGTTATTCTCATTATTCTCATTATGAAGTGATTGATTATGTTCTTCAGCCATATTTTCTGAAAATGATGAGGATACCCTACAAAGTCTACCACTTAATGTACGTGACCACGCTCTCATGTACGTGTAGGAATGGAATAAAAGAAAGAAAAAAACAAAAGAAGATAAGAGAAGAGAAAAGAAATAAAGTTATATACAAGGAATGTAAAAAGAGAAAATAAAATAAATATTATAATTTATACAAAACTTACCTCCCCGGCAATGGCGCCAAAAACTTGACACGACTAATAGATTGATGTCTTCTCCCAAGTGTAGGAGTGTCAACATAATAAATAACCCGGCAAGACCGGGGTCGAACCACAGAGAGGTTAATTGTATAAATTACAAATAACAGTAATACAACAACAATAATAAGAACAACAACAACAATAATAATAGTAATAACTATAATAATAATAATAATAATAATAATAATAATAATAATAATAATAA
>NW_011500386.1:80701-106302 GCF_000495115.2 Populus euphratica
TAGTAGTAGTAGTAGTAGTAGTAGTAATAAAGAAGGAGAAGAAGAAGAAGAAGATGAGAACTTTGAGATGAAATATTAATGTAAGGATTAAACAATGATAATAACAAATATCAAGGTTAGAGGATCCACTAATGATATGTCAAACAAGTATAGTATAAACTTTTATTATTCAATTGGAAACCACACACAAAGGAGGTTCCAATCTGATTATAGATTGTTAACATGATTACATTAGTCATCTTATTCGATTAATGTTAATACTTGTAAATCTTGTCAAGCATTCATGATTATAACTTATGTTAACAACAAATCAAGTTCCTTTCATAGCTTGGGTGTCGGTTATACCATATAGTATAGGTTATGAAAGTGCCAAGCATTTGTTGTACCAAGTGTTATACAATATAAATCAAGATTAGTCATTTAACAAGCAAAGTATTATAGAGTGAACAAGATAACAAATACAAAATATGTTAGTATCAAACATTAAAGTCCATATTAAGTTTACACTATACTTATTCTTACACCATTAGTGTAACCTTTTCACCTTGAAATAATAAACTTAGCTAGACATAATGAAAGAAAGAAAAATAAATAAACAAAATAAAAACATAAATAAGATAAAAGTTAGCTAAGTAAATGAAAGGAAATGAAAGGCATAAACTTGATATTAATGAAAGCAAATCATAAACATTACAAAAAATACAAAGAGAGAAAGCAAGAGCATGATCTTGATCTGGAAATCAAGATGCCTAAATGCATGGTAAATGCCTCCTTTTATAGGCCAAAATTGGGAACTATTGATTTGATGACTAATTGATGAGTGGGTGGCCAACTCTTGACTTGGTGACAATCCTTATCTTCTCTTGTCTGCCCAAAACATCATTGATAACGTCAAAATTGGAGCCAGTTGCAAACATGAAAGTTGTAGGCAATTGTCTCAGCTTTCTTGTGTAAAAAATTCAGCTCATTTGGACTTCTAGAACTCCAGATATGGCCAAAATACCGAACAGTGCTCGGGCTGGAAGACAGATTCGGGCTTCTTTGTTGTTGCTACAATTTGGACTTGATAATGGCCTTTTTAGATCTTGGGCTCCATATGAAAGTTGTAGGCCTATGTCTTACCTTTCCATCCATATAAATTGGACCTAAATCTGAGATATATAGCTCTAGATATTTTTGTCTTTTTTTTTTTTACTTCTTTTTTTTTTCTTTTTTTTTTTAAATGTATATACATATAATTTTTTTAACTCTATGTACATATACTTTAAAAACATCATGCATCTTTAACCCATGTAACGAGCTTTCAGCTAATGACTCCCAGACCAGTTGGTCTTAGGGCATTAGGTGTTAAGACACCCCAACGAGCTTAGTAACTCGGGTCGCAGATACTAATATGTAGATAGTGCAATGTTTGATTCCCTTAAGCTTTTCTCCTCAACCCATGTAACAAGCGTTGGGCCAATAGCTCCCAAGTCAGTTGACTTTAGGGTATTAGGTGTTAAAACACCCCTTCGGGCTTAATTGCTTAGGTTAGGGAGGCTACGAAACCAAACTTATCTACATTTTTATTATCATCATTTTTTTTTTCTTTTTTCTTTTTCTTTTTTTTTCATGTTTTTCTTTTTTTTTCCAATCCCTTTCCCTTAGTTGTTACCTTTAACAAAAGAACATAAATAATGTAATAATCCAATATGCAACCCACAATCATATGTTAAAGTGTGTGTGTGTAAATTAAGGTTTAAAAATACATGTTAAATAAGTATATGAGCAGAATTAAGTGGTAACAATACGAGAGTTTGTAAACCTGAATATTTCAGGAAGTATTATAATAGACCTTGTTAAGAATGGTTACTAAGATGCGTCTCAAGAGTCACTTTAACAAAAGAACTCCTTTACTCTGCCATCCTAGTAACAACAATTATGCACATGCTTTATGAAATGAAAAACAATTTTTTTTTTATCAACTACTACCCTCTCCCCCCAACCAAAACGAGACATTGTCCTCAATGTTTTAACGTAGAAAGATAGAGTATAGAAGATATCACCTGAAATAACGAACACCGACAAACCTGAAACACACTGAAACAAATATAAGAAACAACAAAACACAATAACAAAACCAAGCTTGTGTATGTATAGGTAGTTGTGATTGTGGCTCACATCTTCCCTTGGTTTTACGTCCAAGAACAGCTTAAACGCCCTCAATGGGTCGGGGATAGGCTTCCCATCTAGTTTTCTTAAAAACTGGCAAACATGGTCTTTTTTAGTCAGATTCCCAAGACTATGCCAAGTATGTTCTTTATAAAAATGGGTTCATAAGTCATGAATTACACGATGCTTATCTCGACTATGATGAGATTTAAGAGTCAATAGAAGATTATCTAAAGACTCTCTGTGTTTTGAAATAAATCCCACCTTCTGACAATTTTCACAGTTTTTGCGGAATGCATCTGACTCCTTAAATATGATGGGCCAGTAAAATCCACTTTGTAAGATTTCTACAATCCTCTTTTTTGATGAGAAATGACCTCCATATGCCTTGGAGTGACAAAATTTAATGAAATTACTTACCTCATTGTTGAGAATGCATTTTTTAAATATTTGATCAGGACAATAATTGAATAAGTAAGGGTCATCCCAACAAAAAGTTTGCTCATTGCTCAAACATTTTCTTTTATCTTCAATACTCCAGTGAGCTGGCAAAAATCTTGAAGCAAGAAAATTGATATTTTTAGCAAACCAAGGCATTGAACTAAGAGAATGTAGAGATTTATCAGGAAAGTAATCATCGATTGATGTGATGTCGGGTGTCGAATCTATTGTCACTTTTGATAAAAGATCCGCATCAACCTTTTCGGTGCCTTTTCATCCTCGATTTCTTCCTGATTGGTCATGGCATGAGAAAATGAAAGTGCTGGCGAAGAATCAGTCGTTTCTTTACAATTTTCATATTCAACCCCTTCCTTACCCTTAGAGGTTGACTCATCATCTTTCTCACAAGGTTCAAGAATTGGTTTTTGAATAACCTTACCATTGCGCAAAGTAGTGACTGATTTGACTTGATCCATGTGTTGGCTTCCGAAACTACTTGCATTTGCATTGTATTGCCCCTTGGGATTTTGTTGCGTTTGAGATGGAAACTTACCTTTCTCTTGGAAACTGAGAGCAGATGTTAATTTTGCAAGAGTATCTTTAAAATTTGTCATGTTTTGAACAAGTTGAGTATTAATTGTCTCTTGCTTTTCAATGAATGCATGCAATGTTTCCTCAAGATTTCTTCTAAGAGGTGGAGCATAAGGAGGTGCATATCCATGAGAATTTTGGAAATTGTGGTGTGCTTGAAATGGTGGTTGTGAAGTTTGTGCATTGTTGTTCTCACTCTTCCAATTGAAATTTGGGTGATTTCTCCAACCAGGGTTGTATGTTTGGGAGTATGGGTTATGGTTGGCCCTTTGAAAACTATTTAAAGCATGAGCTTGTTCATGGAGACATTCTTTAAAAGAAGGCAAGGTTGGACAATCGTTGGTTGAGTGTTCATTTGTTTCACAGATTTGACACACAATGTTTTCAACAGATTTTAATTGACCACTCTTTTTCAATTCTAGTGCCTCAACTTTTCTAGCTAAAGATGCAAATTTGGCTTGAAGGTCATGATCTTCCCTAAGGTTGTACATACCTCCACTAGATGTATGAGGTTGAGTTTTACTCGGTGCCTCATAAGTACCCGCGGTGTCCCAATTTTGAGCATTTTCAGCTAACAAGTCTAAGTACTCCATTGCTTCATCAGGGTCTTTGTCTTCAAAAGTTCCATTGCACATCAATTCAACAATTTGCCTATCTTTAGGTGTTAACCCTTCATAGAAATGTGAAACCAATCTCCATGTTTCAAAACCATGATGAGGACAAGTACTAAGCAAGTCTCGATACCTATCCCAACATTGGTAAAATGTTTCTCCTGGTTTTTGAGTGAAAGTGGTGATTTGTCTTTTGAAAGAGTTTGTTCTATGAGATGGGAAAAACTTCTTTAAAAATTGTTGTTGCATTTCACCCCAAGCACGAATGGATCCTGGTCTTAAATTTTGTAGCCATGTTTTAGCTTTATCTTTTAATGAAAAAGGGAAAAGCTTTAATCTAATGGTGTTCATGCTACAATTTAAATTATTATATGTGTTGCAGACCTCCTCAAATTCCCTTAAATGCAAGTATGGATTTTCCAATTCTAAGCCATGAAAAGAAGGTAAAAGTTGAATAATACCTGGTTTAAAATTAAAATGAGATGCATCAGGAGGAAAAACTATGCATGATGGTACACTTGTTCTTGTGGGATTCATGTGGTCTCTAAGTGTTCTAGCACGGTTATTCTCATTATTTTCATTATAAAGTGATTGATTATCTTCTTCAGCCATATTTTCTGAAAATGATGAGGATACCCTACAAAGTCTACCACTTGATGTACGTGACCACACTCTCATGCACGTGTAGCAATAAAATTAAAAAAAAAAAAGCAAAAGAAGGAGGAAGAAAACAAAATAAAAAGAAACAAAGTTATATACAAGAAAAGTGAAAAGAGAAAATAAAATAAATACTATAATTTATACAAGAACTTACCTCCCCGGCAACGGCGCCAAAAACTTGACACGACGAAAAGGTTGATGTCTTCTCCCAAGTGCAGGAGTGTCGAAGTAATAAATAACCCGGCAAGACCGGGGTCGAACCACAGGGAGGTTATTTGTACAAATTATAAATAACAATAATACAACAACAATAACAATAACAACAACAATAATAATAATAATAACAACAACAACAACAACAACAACAACAACAACAACAACAACAACAACAACAACAACAACAACAACAACAACAACAACAACAACAACAACAACAACAACAACAACAACAACAACAACAACAACAACAACAACAACAACAACAACAACAACAACAACAACAACAACAACAACAACAACAACAACAACAACAACAACAACAACAATAATAATAATAATAATAATAATAATAATAATACTAATAATAATACTAATAATAATAATAATAATAATAATACTAGTAGTAGTAGTAGTAATAATAATAATAGTAGTAGTAATAATAATAATAATAAAGAAAGAGAAGAAGAAGAAGATGATGAGAACTTGGAGATGGAAAATTAATGTAAGGATTAAACAAAAATAATAACAAATGTCAAGGTTAGAGGTTCCACTAATGGTATATCAAACAAGTATAGTATAAACTCTTATTATTGAAATGGAAACCACACACAAAGGAGGTTCCAATCAGATTATATATTGTTAACATAATTACATTAGTCATCTTATTCAATTAATGCTAATACTTGTAAATCTCGTCAAGCATCCATGATTATAACTTATGTTAACAACAAATCAAGTTCCTTTCATAGCTCAGGTGTCGGTTATACCATACATTATGGGCTATGAAAGTGCCAAGCATTTGTTGTACCAAGTGTTATACAACATAAATCAAGATTAATCATTTAACAAGCAAAGTATTAAAGAGTGAACAAGATAACAAATATAAAACATGTTAGTATCAAACATTAAAGTCCATATTAAGTTTACATTATACTTATTCTTACACCATTAGTGTAACCTTTTCACCTTGACATAACTAACTTAGCTAGACATAATGAAAGAAAGCAAAATAAATAAACAAAATAACAACATAAAAGTTAACTAAGTAAAGGAAAGGAAATGAAAGGCATAAACTTAATATTAATGAAAATAAAGCATAAAAAATACAAAGAGAGAAAGGAAGAGCATGATCTTGATCTGGAAACCAAGATGCCTAAATGCATGGAAAATGCCTCCTTTTATAGGCCAAAATTGAGAACTATTGATTTGATGACTAATTGATAAGTGGGTGGCCAACTTTTGACTTGGTGACAATCCTTATCTTCTCTTGTCTGCCCAAAACGTCATTGATAACGTCAAAACTGGAGCCAGGTGCAAACATGAAAGTTGTAGGAAATTGTCTCAGCTTTCTTGTGTAAAACATTCAGCTCATTTGGACTTCTAGAACTCCCGATATGGCCAAAATACCGAACAGTGCTCGGGCTGGAAGACAGATTCAGGCTTCTTTGTTGTTGCTACAATTTGGACTTGATAATGGCCTTTTTAGATCTTGGGCTCCATATGAAAGTTGTAGGCCTATGTCTTACCTTTCCATCCATATAAATTGGACCTAAATCTGAGATCTGTAGCTCCAGATATAACCCAATTACCGAACAGTGTTCCGGTTTGGATTGCACCGACATCTCTTCTCTAAGTTTGACCATCTCTTTATCCATGCAATTTAAGTTCTTCAAGTCATCAATCAATCCTTTCATTTATGTGATAGACCTGCATTAAAAATAGACATTTACCACAAATTATAGGTATCTTATATTATTAGATACATTATTATAAAACATATTTTAGTTAAGGAGTTATTGATACTTCAAGTGCAAAATGATGATATAAAACCATGATAAAAATGCACTTTTAAGTACTAATCATGGGTGACCAACTTTTGACTTGGTGACAATCCTTATCTTCTCTTGTCTGCCCAAAAAGTCATTGATAACGTCAAAATTGGAGCCAGTTGCAAACATGAAAGTTGTAGGCAATTGTCTCAGATTTCTTGTGTAAAAAATTCCGCTCATTTGGACTTCTAGAACTCCATATATGGCCAAAATACCGAACAGTGCTCGGGTTGGAAGACAGATTCGGGCTTCTTTGTTGTTTCTACAATTTGGACTTGATAATGGCCTTTTTAGATCTTGGGCTCCATATGAAAGTTGTAGGCCTATGTCTTACCTTTCCATCCATATAAATTGGACCTAAATCTGAGATCTGTAGCTCCAAATATGACCCAATTACCGAACAGTGTTCCAGTTTGGATTGCACCGACATCTCTTCTCTAAGTTTGACCATCTCTTTATCCTTGCAATTTAAGTTCTTCAAGTCATCAATCAATCCTTTCATTTATGTGATAGGCCTGCATTAAAAATAGACATTTACCACAAATTATAGGTATCTTTTATTATTAGATACATTATTATAAAACATATTTTAGTTAAGGAGTTATTGATACTTCAAGTGCAAAATGATGATATAAAACCATGATAAAAATGCACTTTTAAATACTAATCAAAGGAGTTATTGATACTTCAAGTGCAAAATGATGATATAAAACCATGATAAAAATGCACTTTTAAATACTAATCAAAGGAGTTATTGATACTTCGAGTGCAAAATGATGATATAAAACCTCGATAAAAATGCACTTTTAAGTACTAATCAAGTAATATGATAAAATTATCAAAACATTTAGTTTTAATTTTTTTAACATACTTTTCAAGAAATGAAAAATCAAATCTACTTTAAGATAATGTTATATCCTAAAGCTTCCAATTAAAAAAAAAGTAAGTAATAGTGAAATTAAATCCATTATGCATAATCATACATGAGAACTAGTGAATATCTCACCCTGAAAGTAATCATAAATGGATTTCCAAGAGGAAGATAAAAGCTACTCAAATTATTGATAAATATAAAGTAAGACATACTCTGAAAAGACTCAAATAATTTTTAGGTGTGAATTATTTTAACATATATTCATTTTTGTTGAGAATTAATTCTATAATAATGTTAAGAGTCACCTTAGCTATTAACAAACATGGAATATAATGGATGTAAAAACAACTTTTTTAAACGATGATCTTTTATATATATAAAAAAGAGCAACATGGTACAACCCAAAAGATTTATTGTTAAAGGGTAAGAAATGAAAGTATATAAGCTTGATAAGTCATTAGATGGTTTAAACAAGGACCTAAATAATGGCATAAATTTGTTTAACAAGATTATGTTTTTAAATGAATTTAAATCTATAAAGTTGATAAATTTATTTGTATGGAAACAAAGATAAAGGTAATGTCATTGTACATCTTTATGTGGATGACATACTAATTTTAGACAACAATAATTACATGAACAAGTCCACCATGAAAACATTAACTAACAAGTTTAACATAAAAGGCTTGGGTGTTTTAGTTATCATTATATGAATAAAAAATTCTAAGTCATTTGATGAATTGTTACTATTCCAATTTTTTAATGTTAAGAAAATTCTCGACAAGTTGTTTTATAGGTGATAATAACATGGTCAAAATACCAATAAATCATTGAAAAACCATAAATAAGGTAATCAAATATTTGAGATGCACTTTCAACTCTAAGTTACATTATTTTAGATACCTAGTGGTACTAAAAAAGTATAATGATGTGAATTGAATATCTGATACTAAGGATTCAAAATACATTAATGGATATATTTTTATACTTGATAAAACAATTATGTCTGGAAATCCTCTAAGCAAATGTGCATCGCAAGATGCATGATGGAATAAGAGTTTATCACTCCTTATAAAACTAGAAAGGAGTTGAGTGACTTCAAAATTTCTTAAAGGATAATTAATTAACAAAATTTGCAAGATGCATGATGGAATAAGAGTTTATCACTCCTTATAAAACTAGAAAGGAGTTTATCACTCTTTCTATATTGGTCAAATACAGTGCCAACAATTTGTATCCATTGCAATAATTAATTAACAATTAGAATGACACAAAATATTATAATAATAAGTCTAGACATACAAGTTCTTGATATAATACTATTAAATACTTGTTCTTAAATTGAATTATTTCTATTAGCTATGTAAAGTTAAAAGAAAATACTATGGATCGTTGTTAAAAGCTTAATGAGAGAGCTTGTGTTTAGTTTATTGAAGAGAATATGTTTAAAACCTTTAAATATGAAAGAGTGTCATAATGGAAACTTTACCTAGGTGATTTAAAACCTTTAAATATAAAAGAGTGTCATGATGAAAACTCTATCTAGTTAACTGATGATCTCAAGAACTAGGTTCAAAAGGAAATCTAAGTCATGACATTCTAACACTTATAAATAATTATTTCATGAATATTATTATATTAAAAAGAATGTTAGTTATAACATGATGAGTATGAGTTGTGCTTTTATTATTTTCATAACTTGGTATATGATTAGTACTTAAAAGTGCATTTTTATCATGGTTTTATATCATCATTTTGCACTTGAAGTATCAATAACTCCTTAACTAAAGCATGTTTTATAATAACGTATCTAATAATATAAGATACCTTTAATTTAAGGTAAATGTTCATTTTAAATTGAGGCCTATCACATAAATAAAAGGATTGATTGATGACTTTAAGAACTTAAATTGCAAAGGCAAAGAGATGGCCAAACTTAGAAAAAAGATGTAAAATTAAATAGTTCAATATATTATGTTCATTAATTAGCTAACTAAATCCGATAGTACTTTATTAGGAAAGATTTAAAGCCTAAAACTACCTATCTTCATGTGATGACCTACCAATTCACTTTCTCTCTATAATTTTGTGTGTGTGTTGATTAATTTCCATTCACACTTTATATATCAGTTAGTTAATTTTCATTCTTGTGGGAGATTGTTATAAAAGTTGGTTTTTAGATATGTTTTTTAGGCACATTTAATGCCTAATTAAAAGTGAAATCCATTTTTTTAAAAAAAAAACTTTGTTGAAAAATGTTCTTCAACATGAATATTATAACATGAAATATTATAATGTCTAAAACCAATTATAAGTGAATAAAAAATTGATCTCAAAGAATCCTTAATAGAGTTGACAAAATACCAAAACTCAATAATGTAACTTTGTCCCATATTGAAAAAATGAAAATTCTTCTTTTCATCCACGTTGAAAAAATAAAATTTCTTTCTCTCTTCCAATGCACACAGAGATGTGTGTGTTATTTGTCCCACACTGAAAAAAAGAAGAAAAAAAGAAACTTTTCTTCTCTTTCAAAGTCATATATAGAGGATTTTTATTGGTTTATGATAAATAAATAAAAATTATTCCTTTTGAATTATCTTTTTCTATTTTCATTTTCTGTGGTTTTTTTTTCCAAAAAAAACGAGTTATTTTTCTTAAGTTCACTTAGGTTTTGTGTTAATGTTAATCAATATTAAGAAGACATTTGTTTTTAAGGTAGATTGTGCATTGTGGTTTGACTATAATTTTATAGTTTGGTAAAGATAAAACCACAAGTTTAATAATGTGGGATCCATATATTTTTTAGGTCCAACTATAGGTCCAACCACAGGTTCAACCAGAAGCAACCCACATATGCTTTTTGTCATTCTTGCGCACAACCAAGACTGTTTAATTTTAATTACCAAAATACCCAATCCCTGTCTTTTACTCCCTACTTTCCTGATAACCAATGAAATGACTATTCTCAGTATTTGTATCTTTATCTCTTTATCGATCTCTTCCTTTCTTGAAGAAGAACCACTATTTACAAACCTTGTTCTTCTCTCTTCTTTTTTTGTAGCCACAAACAATTGCAAATACTATAAACTAACTCCAAATATATATATACCAACATCTACAACCAAATTTATAAAAGCTACTACCATATTTGTTTTCCTTAAATCCTATAAGCCTTTTTTTTTTTACAAACATGTGTTTTTTTGTAGAAAATTCTAGATAAATTTTGATTTCAATGTCTTCAATTTCAATTTGTGCATGTTCTTATAAATATTGAATCTAACCAGATCTTATTCATTGTCAATTGTTTCCCTATTTATTGTTATAGGAACCATTGATTTGCTTTTTATAATTCTAGTAAATTCTCATAACTTTATTCTTTTATTTTTTTCTCAGTTGCATTATTTAGGAGATTTCTAACTTTATTGCTTCTGATTTTTCATTAAGTTGATGAAAAAAGGTTTAAAGTGTAGCTGCAATTATTTTAAGTTAAAAATATATATATTAATAGATAAAATGATGTAAAAATTCAAGATTTTATAAATGATGTAGAGAGGACAAGATGAAAACTAAAAAAATTTACTCACAAAAATTATGTTAGCCATGCTTTGGATACTAAAACATAAGAATCAAAATGAATTGAACAGAAAATGAGTACTTTAGCCAGGTTTCGGATACTATAACATAGAAACCAAACTAGATACATAGTTTAAACATTATGATTTTTAATTGATTTTCTAATTATAATGCATTCATGTCTTTTTATGTATTATACATAGTTTAAATATGTTAATGTAGTCTTCTTATGATGCAGAGATTTCACTAACTTAAAAATAGATGATGAAGTTATAGACATAACATTGTAAACAATCATTTGACTTATTAAGATAATTAATCGTTGTTCGCATGATGTATAATAATGATGTATTATAACTAATATTTAATAACAAATTCATTTAACATAGTCATACCATATTGTTCTAAACCTTTTCCTAATATTAATGTTTTTTCATCAATATGCTTTGCTAATAATAATGTATATTACATTATAAATACATATTGTAGTACTACTAATAAAACACAAAACTTCATTACAAGGTTCCTTTTATGTAAATGCTTAAAACATAGAGCATTGAAAACTAGATATAATTTCATAGAGAGCATTAACTATAATTTGTTAACATTGCAATGTCATTATTAATATATAGCATTATCAAAATTAATTGTGTAATTTTATGTTAGAAAATTTATTTAAAGCTTAGAACATGAAAGAGTATCAATATCAAGATAAGGCATGATAGACTAGAAAGATGCTACACGTATTTTGTGGCATTTGTATAAAGGTAGTTGAGAAGGGAATGAGACCTAACACTCATTTTGATAAGGTTAGTTGGAAATATGTTACTATTACCTTTAAAGAGCAAGCTGGTCATGGATTCACTAAAGCATAACTAAAAAATAAATGGGACAAGATGAAAAATGATTAGAGGATGTGGAAAAGGTTGATTTCTGAAATAAAAGTGGGCTAGAGTTCATAGTTGGGAACTATTTATGCCACTAAAGAGTGGTGGAAATCTAAAATTTAGGTATGATGTTATTTAATCAATGTCTAAATTTATTGAAATTTTTTAATTTTTTCTTTACAATCCTTTATATTCATTTGATATAATGCTTTCTTTTATTTATAGAAAATATGTGGAGCTAAAAAATTCAAGCATTTCGGTATTGAGCCAGCTCTTTGTGGTAAATATAATATCATATTTATAAATATTGTAGCTTCTAGTAAGTTTGCTTGGGCACCTTTTCACGGAATGATTTCGGGTGATGTTGGGGTGGATGATGAGACCAAAAATATATCTAGTAAAGATGTTAACCTAAAGGAGGGTAGTGGAGATTTTGAGGAAGATAGTATACCAAACTTTCTTAATGATGTCAATAACATGATTGCTGGTGTAAATGTTAATGTTAGTACTAGTAACTCTATTAGTAGTGGTAAGAGAAAAGCCACTCAAAATTGTTCTGGTGAGAGTTTTAAAACTAGGAAAGGTTCTGGGATGGGAGCGCAACTTTTTTCGCGTTTAGATAAATTGATTAATAGTGTCTCTATAAGAAGTGACTGCATATTTGGTTTTATGGATATGAAAAGGTGTAGCATTGAAGAAGTGATGGTAGAGTTTCACTTCATAGATGAAGTTGTTTTTTAGAGTGAATTTTGTTATTTCATTACTGAATATTTCATAGTTAGAAGTAGGAGGGAAATGTAGGCAACACTAGGAACTATAAAAAAAAAAAAAAATTCAATAGTTTAAACTAATGTTTCAAAGGAGATGAAACCTCAAACCATAAGGTACAACTCAATCTTTAAATGGTACTTCAATTATCAATAACTTCATATTAATTTTAGATGCATTGTATATCCACACCTAACATTCTATTAATTTTGAGAAAAATCTTTGAAACTAATGTTTAATATGTGAACTCTTTTTTTTTTGCAATATGGTTACTTTATGTTTTCATAGAATATATGTGAGAGATAAATTGACACATAACTTTTATTACAGATGGATTGTTTATGTTGATGTCTTTTATGTTGTTGTTGTCTTTGGATGATTAAGGTGTTATTGATGTGGAGTTTTGTCCATGCTGTTTGCTACTAGTTTTTTATTGTTGTCTTCGGGGGGATATACTATGTTTTTTTCATATGCCTTTATGTTATTCATTATAGGTTGTTGATCATATTAGAAGAAAAAAATTAGGTTTAAATGTTTGGTAGAGTGTGCTTGTATTGTGTAGTTCACGGGTCACTTTTTTCCATCTTATATATAATTCACCATTTCAATAAAGTTGAACACAACATTTTCAAAAACATTTATAGAATGACTAATTTGTTATGATTTTCTCAAGGCATTTTCATTAAAATATATCATCATGCATATCATAAAGTAGTAAGTTTTCTTTCTTTCATTATATATACATGCTTTTATGCTAGACTCAATTTGTTAATGACATTGTTGTTAATTTCAATTTGAATAATGTATATATTAATATAACCAACTATAGAATAATTGAAATACATAATAATTAATTGTTTGGTATATTTTGGGATGAGATGACATTTATTATAAACAAAATAGTATGATAAATTAACAAAATTGAATGGAATAATTTATTTTTGATTTTTTTAATAAGAGAAAATTAAATGGATTAATAGGATAAATAAAAACATATCTTCTATAAAAGTAATGTGATTTATTGAGATTTACATGTAAAGCTTGCAACTCATCTACAATAATAAAATAATTAATATGTTGTTCCTTGCTTATAATTATTTAATTAAAATTATAAATATGGACGCAAATTGGTTTAACAATCTTTTTGAAGGAGAATATGAAAATGTCATGAACAATGTCGCTCAATATGTTTCGCATCATTATGCTGGTAGGAATAGTGGCAGTCATATTAGTTATAGTAATGGTTCTACTTATGATGATGATAGATTAGTTATAGTAATGGTTCTACTTATGATAGCAATGCAGATGATAAAAATGATAATGACAATGATAATAGTAACATAGATGATGATGAGGTAGGTGATTCATTTTAGCATAGAGAATTTGATCGTCGTAAACTAATATTGTGCATAGTAGTCGCACTTGCATTGTATTACAATAACTACATCTATAAGCAAGCTTGTATGATTTTATACAATACAGAAATGCAGTGGTTGAATTAAATTTTAAATGGAAATCGGATGCATTGTGTAAATATATTTAGGATGGATACAACGACGTTTCAGAATCTTTATTTTGATTTAGAAACCCAGTATCAACTAAAATCATCAAGGAGGATCAATGTTGTAGAAAAAGTTAGCATGCTTTTTATACTTTAGCATTTAGTGCTTCTAATAGGGAGGTCTATGAAAGATTCTAACATTCCGGTGAGACAGCGAGTGGGTATTTCAACGAGGTTGTAAAGGCTGTGTTTGCTATCAATTGACGTAATAAAATTAGTTGATCCAGATTTTTCAACCACACCACGAGAAATTACTATAAACCTTAGATATATATCACATTTTAAGGTAACATATAATATTATTAAAAAGTGAATATTTTTATCTTTCCACTTTCATTATATAATCCATTTGGTAATTCATTTACAGGTAATGCTTTTTAAATTTTTTTTTTAGAATTGTGTAGGAACAATTGATGGAACACATGTTCGTGTTTGTGTGTCCCAAGAAAATCAAATATCATTTATTAGAAGGAAAGGAGTACTAACGCAGAACATTATGACATCATGTAGTTTTGATATGCAAATTATTTTTATTTGGGCTGGATAGAAAGGTAGCGCACATGACTCAAGAATTTTTCATGAGGCCATCTGTAATTCAAATATCTAATTTCCAAAAGCACCAGAAGATATTTTGGATAAAACAATAAGGCTTATTTTATAATTTTTGGTTGCATGGTACAAAACATTTTTTTGTTTTAAATGTTTTTGGTGAATGCAAGAAATTATTGCAATGTTGATTTCGGTTATCCAAGTAAATATGAATTTTTAGGTTCATATAAAGGTGAAAGATATCATCTTTTAGAATTTCATTATTGAGACTAGCCGAGAGGTCGGGAGGAGTTGCTTAACCGAGTTCATTTTTCAGTTCAATGTGTAATTGAGTAAACTTTTGAGGTGTAAAAAAAAAGATGGAGAATTTTATAGAACATGAAAATGTTTTCGTATAAGACACATATGTAGATTATTGTTGCATCAATGACTCTTTATAACTATATAAAAAGAAAGTTTGTAAAAGACATTTTTTTTAATGAATTTGAATGTCATCGTGATATTTTTTATGTGATGCTATTCCACGATCATAAACATATAGAGGTAATAGGACTTCACATATAACTTTGCATGTAGATTGTGTTCAAGATGGAATTGCTTCAAGTTTGATGGGATAATTTTAGGGCTTTTAAACTTAGTAATGGCTAATCATAATTATGTATTAATTTTTTAATGTCATATATTAAAAAAATTAATGTTTGATTTGATCATTTCATGTTCAACCATATTTTTAATTAAATACTAATGGTATGTTTTTAAGGAAAAACAGTTTTAACCAACATATAATTTATTTAAAACAATTACATAAAAAAATAATTTTTTTTAGATCACTTCTTTTAAACAAAAACTATATTTTCTACCATGAAACTAAATGCACTTTAAGTAATATAGTTGTTGAATCTTGAAAAGCAATTTGGAAATACCACTTTCACTAACTGGCGGGCAAATTCTGTTTTAAGGATAAAGAGTATAACTCTTGTAAAAAAACATATTTTGTTGTTGTATTGCTTCAACAAGTGTAATTTAATTCGTTAATAATTTATATCTTAATATGATATTGTTTTATTTATTGTTCTATTTGCATGCTCATTTTATTGTTTATAGTTTATAAATTGTTATTTTATCTACGATTTAGATTTAATTATTAATTAGCTAATAAATTTATTTTATTTTATATTTATTAAAACAGATTAAAATATCTTTGATTATTAATTCCAACAGATTTATATTTACATTTGGAATATCGTGTTGGATTTTTATTTCTAAGATCAAATACCATAGCAGTCTTTTACTTTCTCCTCTGCATATGGTCACGTGACTATAATATGTCCTCTAGATCATAGTTTTAAAATCCGGCCCGGCCCGGCGGGTTGACCCGGGACCCGGCCGACCCGGGGCTGGAACCGGGCCGAGTTGATGAAAAAATAAGGTAAGCCATGACCCGACGTGACCCGGCCAACCCGGCGGGTTGACCCGGAAACTCGGAAGACCCGACAAAACCCGGTCAAAAACCCGGTGGTAACCCGTTGACTTTTGTTTTTACTAAAACGACGTCGTTTTGAATTTTTTTTAAAATAAAAATTGACCCGACCGACCCGTTCGACCCGGTCAAAACCCGGAACCCAGGCCTTGGACCGGGCCAGCCACCGGACCGGGTTTAAAAACTATGCTCTAGATTCATGAAATAAGATTGCATATATAAAGCCCCGTTTGCGGCTTCCTCTTTCTAGAATTCTCTATGTTATGGTGACAAATCCCTACCAAACAAGCATATACTTATAACTTCTTTTTTTCGTTCTCAATTTCTTTTAATTGTATCTTTTTATGCTTATATTAAAATATAATTTAAAAATTTGAGAGAAATTAAAAATAAAGGATCAAAATATAAAACACATAGGAATTTCATTACCAATATAAATTTTTATTCAAAAATCATTTTTATCCTCCTACTTTCTCTTTTCAACCTTCATTGTCCATACAATTTCAAAAAAATCAATTTTGATTGAAAGGTTTGTTTTTATTTTTATTTTTTATTCCTCAAATATAATAAAGAAGAAAGAAAGTTATTGGATTCCAATAAAAAAAGAGAAAGTTGACAATTGTCATTGATTTTAAACACTTAAAAAAAAATCAATTTTAGTGTCAACAGATTTAATTTGACAAGAAAAGCTTGATAATGGTTATTTTTAAGTTTGAACCTCAAATTATAAGAAAAAATAAATCAAAACCTAGAGAAAAAAATATTTACTTGATTTGATTTTATGTTATTTGACTTTTTTAGGGTTTTTAACTTGATAAATTAGTTTTTTTTATATTATAAGAATATGATAGGTGGTTTTAGAAAAGAAAAGTAAAAAATATAATTTTGACCTAAAAAATCAGCCCATAATTTTTAAGCTACCACTGGCAATTAAATTAAGGTAACAATAAACAATGCATTGTATGTATTATTTAAAAAAAAAAAAAAGTTATCCTTCCCTTTAATAAAAAAGAAATAAAAAGGTTTAAATATATGATTCTAAACTAGAGGCCCAAACCTCCAAGGTTGTTTAGGCCTATACTTTTTGGGTCATCTAGACTAGACCCATGTGCTTGATTTTTTTTTTTTTAATTTTTAAGTTTTTTCCATCAATTACATTTTTTAGATTTAAAAATATATTTTTAGACTATTTTTATTAAATCAAATGAAGCTAATGTTCTAAGTTGAAAGTTTAATAGATGAAGTCACAAGATTTGGTTGATGTAATATAATATATTTTTATTTAATTGTTTTATATATTTCATCTTTAATTTTTTTTTAAATAAAATTTTTTCTATTTTTATTATTATATATTTAAATAAAAAATAAATCTCCAAAAATAAAATTATGTTCATATTATAATTTAGATTCTATATATTATCATCTCATGTGAAAACATTCCTAGTTACATATTTCAGTATAATTTCCATAAAATTAATTAATTATAATTTATTAAAAAAAATCTTGATTTCACAACCCCACTTACCGATTTTAGAAGTTAATAGACTTTATCAGTGTAGATTTAATGCATAGATATTTAATTTAAAGGAATCTAAAGAATTTAGAATAATTTCATCCAAGATTTTTGACAGAGACATGACTTCAACGTGTTACGCTTGGCTCTGCCCATACAATGTCCCATTCAAGAAATACTTGCCACGATATTGCCACTTGGACCTTGAGGCAACTGATTTTGGAGTGCCCCCTGAACCAAGGGACCCCTAACCTACAAGCAATGAATTGAGCATACCCATGAAATGGCGCCAAGTGTATGTAAATCATGATAAAAATAACAGGTGGCAACAGAAGAGGTGCCCTGGTAATTTTTGATGATTTAGGGTCCCTCGTTAATTTGTTTTCGCACGAAACTGCTTTATTCGGAGGTGCATGCACGACAAGAGGAACACTAACCGTTAATGGAAGGCAGGGCATCTACGTGGCATCGCAGGAAGGGACACGTCGGCACCAGGAGAGGGGAGAAAAACAAGGAAAGAAGGAGAACGTGGCGTGTCTATATTTGTACGAAACAAGTGATCAAAGATTGTTCGACATTTGTCAGTGTACAATATCAGGGGCAGTGGGGGACGCAACTTTGCTTGTTTCATGTCGCATAATCCACGTGTCACTTATTGGTGCCTTTTCAGGCCTCACTAAGTTATTTCAGTGGTCATCCATCTTGATGCATGACTTGTCTAGTGTTATAAATTGAATCTATGCATTGCTTTCCATGCATAGATTTTTTATTTATTTATTTTTGTCTCAGATATGTCAGCAGCCAGTACATAAATTAAAATTAAGGTGAGTTTTTATGAATAGGACATTGATTTATTAACTTTTCTAAAACCATGTGTATTCAAATAAAAATAAATATGTTTACTCATGTATTCAAATAAAAATAAATATGTTTACTATTTTTTTTTTTGTTGAATTTTTGTTTTATCTTAATTATATATTTGCATGTCATTGTTAGTTGAATAATTTAATATAATATTTAGCTTTACAATTATTGTACCAAACAATCATTTTTTTATAGTTATTGTAATAAAAAATAGTAAAATAAAATATTGACGTGACAAGCTCAAGCTTGATGCGGAGAATTCCATCATCACATCTTTTATGGTGTATAATAAAAAACTTAAAAAAATCAGTGATATTATAAAAAATATTTTTTCTATTCCACTATTTTAAATTTAATATAATTCTTGTGAGAAGATACAAAGAGTTTAATCTCACTATAATAGTGTTTTTTTATGAATAAAGCTTTATTTATTGATTGGATATTAATTTACAAACTTTTCCAAAAACATCTGTATTAGGATAAAAATAAACATTTTTACCAATATTTTTGGTTGATTTTTTGTTTTATCTTAATTATATATTTGCATGCCTAAATCATTGTTAGCTAAATAATTTAATATAATATTTAGCTTTACAATTATTGTACCAAACAATCTTTTTTTTAGTTATTATGATAGAAAATAGTAAAATAAAATATTGATTTGACAAACTCAAACTCGATGTGAAGAATTCCATCATCACATCTTTTGTGATGTATAATGAAAAATCTAAAAAAATAAGTGATGTTATAAAAGATATTTTTTCTATTCCACTACCTTAAACTTAATATAATTCTTGTAAAAAGATAAAAAGAGTTTAATCTCATTATAATGGTGTTTTATATGAATAAAGCTTTATTTATTGATTAGACACTGATTTATTAACTTTTCTAAAAACATTTCTATTTGGATAAAAATAAACATTTCTATCAATTTTTTTGGCTGATTTTTTGTTTTATCTTAATTATACATTTGCCTGCATGAATCATTGTTAGCTGAATAATTTAATATAATATTTAGCTTTACAATTATTGTACCAAATAATCATTTTTTTTATAGTTATTATTATAGAAAAAGTAAAATAAAATATTAATTTGACAAGCTCAAGCTCGATGCTAAGAATTCCATCATTATAATGAAAAACATAAAAAGATCAGTGATGTGAACTTTAAAATGTATAAAAAATATTTTTTCTATTCCACTACCTTGAACTTAATATAATTCCTGTGAGGGGATAAAAAGAGTTTAATCTCACTATAATGGTAATTGTTGATGTATGAAAGCACAACAATTTTGTGTGAAAGAATTACTTTTTGAATAGTTTGGAGAATATACTCTATAGTGTGTATAATTTCATTGATAGTTTTAAAGCACCATCAGATTCCTTAAATTAGAAGTACAAGGTTGACGATGGTTTGAAATAATTTGCGGTCAATATATTTCCTCACTTCAAAATAGTATATTTAAGTACAATGATAAGCCAAGTCCAAGATATTTAACTCATTTTACATGGTGTTCATGCTGAGACCATAATTATAAGTGAATCTTTCCAAGTGACTGTTACAATTAAGGAGTTTTTACCATCTTGAAAAGACTTTAAAAACTAACTTAAGCATAAGAATAATAAGTTGGGAGTTGAAGATCTTATCATCAAACCAAGAATAAAAGAGAACAATAAGTTGTTGGGAGGAGAAAAAGCTCCTCTTTAATGGCTTTTAGAAAGAAAATGGTTAAACAAGTAATGGAGTCCCATGAGAAAAACAAATGAAAATAAAAAGATGTTTTTTTATAAAGGACAAAGACATAAATTGTCATAGTAAGTCTTGTATATGGAAAAAGACTACATGTTAAACAAAAGATTGTAAATATAAGTTTCAGCTGGGCAACTCTAATAAAGGAAAGGTTGCTTAAGCTAATGATATTAAATTGAGAAACTATCCAATGATGTGTCACGAACCTGCTTGTCTACGGTTATTTATGAGATTAACATAGTAAATAATCCCAATTAGTGGTGGGTTGATACTTATAAAACAACACCTATCTTTTTTTTTTTATAAATAATCCCAATTAGTGGTGGGTTGATTCTTATAAAACAACACATATCTTTTTTTGATAAGATGATGTTCTCCATCTTGTCATATATGTGATCATCCTTTTATATCGAGATCTGCATATGTGGGTTGAAAAAAAAAATTCTTATTCTTTATCAGTTAAAAATAAGTTTGGAGTCGTCACCTAATATTTTAATTACAAGGAACCCTAACTAGTTTTTAGAGTCTGGATAAAAGGACTCGTTGTGTATAAAAAAAATAATACAACTCCTAGTATACCCTGCCTAAGATACTCGATATTGTTTATTTGTTTGATTACTAAGGTATTGTTGTATTTTTCTATCGATGGTCTATCTATTGATCAAAGTAGGTTTACATGCACTTTTAAGTACTAATCAATAGGTCAAGCCTAACCATTCTTTTAGTATCCAGGAATATACATTACATATAAGTTCATAATCTTTGGTATTCAAATAAACAAATTGATTTTTAGTTTTTTGTGAGTTTTTAAAATATAGATCAAGTTCTTGTGAATTTAATAAACTTGTTATTAAATCCAAAAATACATACAAAAATATATATTTTAAAAGTAGTTTTTCTTGAATATTAGTATTTTAAAAATGTTAAATCATGCCAAGTGTTTTTTATTCTTTATTTCTTTTTTTATGCAAATATAATTTTTATTTGAAAGACTTGGTCATATGTAATAAAAATATTTAAATATACTTTTTGAAAGAAAAAATTATTGTTTTTGCATAAAGAAACATGTTTATTTAATTTTGAAAAAGCACCTCGTGTATAGGTCACAATTACAAATATTGAAAAATAAAAGGCAAAATATGAGAGACATAAAAAAAATATTTTTGCAAATAAATCCCATAAAGGCATAAAATTAAATTAATTAAAAACAAGGGTTGTGTTTGGCAAACACTATAAAAAAAAAAAACAATGATGGAAAAATCAGTAGAGCATGTTTGCCAAACATATCCTTAACTGAAAATCATAAGCTTAAAAATTGCTTTAAGCTCATATTTAACAAACACGTTTTAAGGACATTATATTATATTTTTTTTCTTCGCTAGATTTTTAGCATGCCAAACACACCCTTAAAAAATTAACAAGTATGACCCAACCACATAGGCTAGGCTTCCCAACCCAAAAACAAGATTTAAATTTAGAAATTGAATCCAAGTTAAAGATCAAATTTCATACAACAGATGTTAAAAGATTATGATAAACCTATATAAATAAATTAAAAAAATTATGAAACTCAATTCTCAGTCAACCTAATGTTAAATAATAAAATAAGAAAATCAATTTAAAAAAGCATAAAAAAATTAATCCAAGTCAACCCAAGTTATCATGTCAAATCCTTGATTTAGATCATGAGACCAAGATAACCTCATAGAAACTAAATTAAAATAAATTATGAAACCTAATTAATAATCAACCTAATATTGAATGATAAAATTAAAAAAAATAAAAAAAATAATTAAGTTAACTCAGGTTAACCTGCCAAACTCATAACTTGAGTCATGAGATTAGGATAACCTCAAAGAAAAAAAAAATGACCTGAGTTAATCGGAGTTAACCTTTCAAACATACAACTTTGATCATAAAATTGGGATGACCCCATATATATCTATACAAAAATAATTTTTAAAGCTCAATTCTAAATAAACTCATTATTAAATAATAAAATTAGAAAAAATCAAATCTTAAAAAAACAACAAAAAAATGACCAAAGTCTATCTAGGTTAACCTATTAAACCCATAATAAAATATCATTTCCCCTCTAAAAGTATCACATTTATTATCTAATGATAGTTTTATAAATTTATGCAATCAAATATAATTGATTTTTCATAGTCTAGAATTATAATCCTTTTATATAATTTCAGTCTAGTCCTTAATTTTTAAAACTATCATTAGATAATAAATTCTAGACAACTAAACTCTAGTTTCTACGATAGCATTTTAATCCTCATGATGACTCTTTCATTCATGGGCAACGCATGTTACCAAAAGATATTGGGTTTTGCATCAATAATCATTTTTTTCCTCTCTCATCCTCAATCTCAATGTCTTCCCTGTATATTTTCAAAGCATTCATTTGATTTGTTTTTCGTTTAGATTTAGTCCATATTCTTTTATTTTAAATAATTTATGAAATTGGAATTTTCTTTCGATTTCATCCTTATTTTATTTTTTCACATGTCAAATTTGATCCTCATGCTTTTTGTTATAACATCTGTGTTCAGATGATTGTGATATAATTTTTCACATGTCAAATTTGATCCTCATGTTTTTTGTTATAATTTTTTATTTTCAATGATTCTTTTAATTGAATTATGTTTTTAAATTGTATTCCTCAATGTTTTATTTCATTTCATTGTGTTGTATTTTTATGTCAAATTTGTTTCTTATTCTTTTAGTTATTATTTGTTTTGTTTTTAATTTTTTTTTATATTTTCTAATTTCATTCCTCATTATTTTATTGGCTAGAATTTTGTTAATCTAGAATTTCATTTCATGATCTTTTTAGTTTTTTCTTCCGTAAGATGATTTTAGCTTCAGGATCCGGGTTATGGGTTTGAAATATTACCTTGGGTTTTCTTAGTTTTTTTTTAGGTCCTCTTTACAATTAAGTTTTTTATTTTATTATTCTATACGGTTATCCTGATCCCATATACTATATCATAGGTTTCGTGGGTTAACTTAGGTTGATACATTCTATTTTTTTAAAAAAAATATTTTTTGTTATTATCTATTTTTTATCATATTATTAAATCAACATAGTTATTGAATCTAATAAAATCAATGACTTGACTCCGGATTTCTCTTCTTTCTTTAGAAACATTGCCCTCATCTAAGCTTTATATTTTATATTTAAAAAATTTAATATGGTCCGCAATATAGCGTGGGCCACTAATCTAGTAAATTCTATAATATAAAATATTAACATGTAAGAAATTAATTATATATAAATAAGAATTGATCTTATAAAACTATTAGTTGACAAATTCTTAAATCTAAACTAAACTTCACATACCATATTACAATATTATAAGCATTTATCACCTAAAAAACCTCACCAAGCTTAATATATATGAAAATGATATATATGAAAATGATGCAAAAAAAATTCTTAAATTTTATAAATAATCCTCAAGAAATCTAAATTACCTCCTAATTATGTATTATCTCATTATTAATTAAGTTTGAGACCTTTAGATTTTATTTGTGTTACCTCTAACGTAATCAACATTACAATGTCAATTCTATCCATCCATTTACGATTATCCCTCTAATATTGATTTGTGATAAAAATAACATTGTGGTTTTTATTTACTTATAGCTAGAAATTATTTTCAAATTTTTTACATTATATTTTTGTATTTTATTTAAAAAAAAAACAATATTGATTGGAAAATTTGTGTTAATTTTTTTATTAATTTATTCTAGATTATTTTAATTTTTTAGCTGATTCATTTTTAAAAGTCAAAGAAAAGTTGGGAAATAGAAGACTTTAATGTGAATATTATAAAATCTCAAACATAAAAATCAGAATTTTTACAAAAATT
Source organism: Populus euphratica (assembly GCF_000495115.2). Lineage (NCBI taxonomy): Eukaryota > Viridiplantae > Streptophyta > Magnoliopsida > Malpighiales > Salicaceae > Populus > Populus euphratica. Next base: position 104,909 of record NW_011500386.1, read on the forward strand.
CAAAATCGTGTTATAAAAAAAATACAAAAATTGAAACAAGTATGTTTCATTAATAAAACTATTATTTTATTTTAAAACAATTTACACTTTGTGAAAAAAACATTAAAAACTAAAAGCAATTGTTTTGTGGTAAATAATAAAAAGTTAGCTAAAATTAAAAATAATAACAAATCCAACATAAATTAACAAAACAATTATCATTTTTTTAATATTTTTTTGTCTTTTTAAAGTAAAGTAAAGTAAAACAAAACATCCAGCATAAATAAAAGATGCAAAAAATGCCTCTACCTATATGTGCCCCCCCTCCTTCTTTAAAAGTCAAACTTAACAAAAATTTAGGTACCTGTCATTTTATTTTACTTTTTTTTTAATCTTTAAAGTAAATTTAAAAAAATATATGTATATTTTATTGAAAAGATTTAAAAAATATATAGAGAGGAAGGAAACACTTCTAATTTCTGGTTAGTTATTTTTTATATATATTTTATCAAAAAATAATTTCTTCAAAAGTGTTTTCCTTATTATGAGTACAATATTATCAACCAATCACCGCATCATTCCTTAAATATATGTCATCCATGCCACCTTGTCACTACCACGATACATAAGCAAAATTTCCATTTCATACCCTTATTATTACAATAATAAGAGTCTAGATATTCATTTAAAAATAAATAATATTGACATATTCTATTTTAAAAATTCTAAAAGTGCATACACTTATTATTATGTTATTATCTCCCTCTGAAAGAAATTATTCTAGCAAATGCATTTAGACGTGTGGAGAGTACTTTTTTTTTTAAATTAATGTAGATTTTTAACCAATTTACAAGCACTTTGACTAATCCACAAAACTTGAAGTTTACAATCATATAAGTCTCTATTAACTCTAAAAAAACTCAAACTTGTGACCATTAAAGAGTAGTGGAGCGTGATTTTAATATTACTCAAGGAATAAATTTAGTCCATGTTAATACACAAGTTAGTATGGTAATATCTACTATTGGAAAATAGATACGAACATATAGTAATAATGTGAGCCGTGAGACCAAGTTAATCATATATAAAGCAAGTTTAGACCAAAAGATTAATGTCTTCTTCCTAGTACAGGAGTGTCGAAGTAATAAATAACCCGACAAGACCGGGGTCGAACCACATGGAGGTTAATTGTATAAATTATAGATAACAATAATACAACAATAACAACAAATAGTAGTAGTAGTAATAATAGTAGTAATAATAATAGAAAAAGAAGAAGAAGAATAAGTTAATGAGAATTTTGAGATAGAAGATTAACGTAAGGATTAAATAATGATAACAACAAATGTCAAGGTTAGAGGATTCATTAATGGTATGTCAAACAAGTATAATATAAACTTTTATTATTCAATTGG
>NW_011500386.1:106471-110409 GCF_000495115.2 Populus euphratica
ATACATGTCAAATGCCTCCTTTTATAGGCCAAAATTGGGAACTATTGATTTGATGACTAATTGATGAGTTGGTGACCAACTCTTGACTTGGTGACAATCCTTATCTTCTCTTGTCTGCCCAAAACGTAATTAATAATGTCAGAATTGGAACCATTTGAAGCATGAAAGTTGTAGGAAATTGTCTCAGATTTCTAGGAAAAAAAATAAAGGTTATTTGGACTACAATAACTCTAGATATGGGCCAAAAACTGAACAGTGTTCGGGTTGGAGGACAGATTCAGACTTTTTCATTATTGCTACAATTTGGACTTGAAAATGGCCTTATTAATTATTGGGCTCCATATAAAAGTGGTAGGCATATGTCTTATCTTTTCATCTATATAAAGTAGACCTAAATCTGAAATTTACAGCTCCAGACATGATTCAATTATCGAATAGTGTTCTGGTTTAGACTACAACGACATCTCTTTTCTAAGTTTGGTCATCCATTTTTCCTTTCAATTTCAATTCTTAAACTCATCAATCAATCTTTTCATTTATGTGATAGGCCTGCATTTAAAATAAATATTTACTATAAATTAAAGATATCTTATATTATTACATATGTTATTATAAAACATGCTTTAGTGAAGGAGTTATTGATACTTTAAGTGCAAAATGATGATATAAAACCTTGATAAAAATACACTTTTAAGTATTAATTAGTACATGTTAACTAGCTATGTGACTTGCGCTTTGCTGTGAGTCAAAAAAAAATTTCCAGTAAAAAAATAAATATACAGGCTTTTGTATCACATCATTGGATTTTAAAAAAATCCCTAATCTTAAATCGAAATGCATATACCCGCATCTAATTAGATAAATTGATATTTGATTAAGAGATAACTAAGATTAATATATTTGACATAAAAAAGTAAATGTGAAAGGAAAGCAAAAAAAAAAAAACAAAGATCAATTAAAAAACAAATATTATAAGATGAAATTGAAAAGAAATTAATTTTAAAAAACATTTATAAAGATTAAAGTCAACTCATGCAAACCACTGAAACTCATGAGTGTGATCATGAGGTAGAGACCGACCACATAAAACATAAACCTAAAAAAGAACGGAGCTAAAAACTAAATAAAAAAATTTTTGAGTGATGAGTTTGAAAAGAAATTGAAAAAAAAAACAGAGGGAGATAATATTATAGTCAACTTAGGTTAACTTATTAACCACATGAACATGGGCATAAGAATGAGATAATCTCATATAAAGGAAAGAAAAACATGAAGACCAATTAAAAAAAATCATATGCTCAAGTACGAAATCAAAAATAAAACAATTCTATAAAATGACCTCAAAATGTACAGAAGTTAACTAATATTGACTTTCAAAATCTGTGATTTTGATCATGAAACTATAAGTATAGAATGCCTATTTTTTATATAAAAAAATAATTTTGAATGTTGAAATAGTAAAAGAAAATAAGATAAAAAAAAGAAGATGTTGAACTGTGTTAGCTTTTAAACCTGTGACTCGTTAAAAATAATGAAACTCAATCCCTAGCAAATAAGATATTTAAGAAAAACAATGAGAAAAAAAATCAATTATACATAAGGATCTAATATATATATATATATATATATATATATATAATAAGCATTAAATTGAAGAAAAAAACACACCATATATAAACCCCCGATTAAAATTTTTTTGAAATACTAAAATTTTAATCCAAAAATAGAATATATTAAATTAATTAACAAGAGGTGAAATTAAAAGAAATAAAAAGAGAATATAACACTAAATGTGAGAAAAAAAAAAGGGAAACAAAATGAAATAACTAAGTCATATGGGATCAATATCTAAAAACCAATAAATTGAACTATAAATACCCCATCTTTCTTCGTAAGGGCTAACAACAAAAAAGAGTAAAAGGGGGGTGGGGGGCATATTTCTCATTTTCATTTATCAAAATTGAGTAACTGGCTAGTTAAAGGGTTTGGGTAAAATTTAGGTCAAGTGGTGAGAAAAACAATATCAAGGCAAGAATATAAAGAGAATAAATTAGAGAAATTTAGGAATCCAAAGAGAGAAGGCTGACCAAGGGGAAGAAAGAAAGAGTATTGAAAAGTTTTGAGTAGTTGAAAATCGAAGCACATTTTATTACTAGGCAAGGAGCTTTAAACTCAATTACACAAGTTTATATTAAGAATTGATGTTTAAATTAAGAATTCTAGGTTAGGGTTCATGAGAGAATTCGAGGGAAATGATAAATTTGCTTTGTTTGATTTAATTGAGATGGAAATGGATGAAAACAACTTAGAATAATGAACAAATGAAGGAAAAAATCTTATGTTGTTAATGGCAGTAATGTCAGCCACAAAAGGGAAAGTTGGGGAAAAAATTAAAATAATATATAAATATTGTTTGTTTATACTTATTATAGCATATGTTGAAATATAAATAGTGAATTGAAAAGAAATGAAAATATTATATTTAAATTGCAATGGAAAGATTGCTTATGCTTTGAATTGTGAACATTGAAATTTTATGGGGAATTATGGAATTATTGTGTTATGTTGAAGTATTGTTGATGAAGGAATGTTAAAGAAAATGAATATGGTTTTTTTTAGAGAGTTTTGGTTATTTCAAGTAGGATGTGAGATAGATTAAATAATTACTAGGGTGTTATGTTTAATGATGTTATAAGATATGTGGACAAGAAATATTTGTTTTGAATGGTGAGGAAATGAATGAAAATACATTGTTATATATCAAAATCAAAGATTAGAGAACTAGATAGTATCATCACTTAACTACTATATGAGATTAGAGCTACAAAATGACAAAATTTGGAATAAGTTTCTTCATAAGAAGTTATAGCTAAAGATGTTATATTTCTAAAAGGACTTCCGTTGTTTAATTCAGAGTTATGAAACTCCATATATAGATAAAAATTTGAGGGATAGTTGGACTAAGTTTTGCTGGATAATTTTTATATATTGTAATAACGAGTAGTTTTGGGTATGTTAATGGTAGGAATGAGTTTTCTTCCAATAAAGTTGTAGTTTTGTATTTTAACTTTAAGAAGAAATAAACCATGCATAAAATTACATTATATAACTTTAGATATAGTTCAACTATTGATTATTGTTCTTGAGTGATTAAGTTAAGTCTTCTAGAAGTAGTCAATTTTAATTTTGTTTAAAACTGCTCTTGATATAAGATTTAAATGATAGAAGTTATAAGAATGAGATTTTCAATATAGGTTAAATTGTTAATGATGATTAGTTTAAAATGATATGAAATTGTGTTAAATCATTTTAAGTCAAGGAATCAAATGATTGTATATGAAGTTAAATTTTAAAATAAATTAACAATTAAATAACAAATGATATTATATGTTTGATGGTTTAGGATAGGTCATGGGATCAACTCTATAACAAGGAACTTTTTCACTAGTTCAGGCATCAGGTAGGTATTTTCACCTCCAGCGTGTATAAGAAATTTCTTAGAGTTGTATAATTATGTCATTAGTGTAAAATGTTTGTTTAGCATTTGCAATACAAGTGTTATTACAGAAATAATTTGTTAGTCTACTTGGCCATGTTGGGACTAGTGGCAATTATGATTATATAACCGAGATATAATAACTAAACTAATTGATCGTAAAAGGGACTTGTAACATCTGTATTCAGATGATTGTGATATGATAACTAAAATAGCTGACTATGATAGAACTAGTGACATTTATGTTTGGATGACCAAGATATAATAACAAAAATAGTAGACCGTGATAAGGCTAGTGACACGACGAAAAGGTTGATGTCTTCTCCCAAGTGCAGGAGTGTCGAAGTAATAAATAACCCGGCAAGACCGGGGTCGAACCACAGGGAGGTTAATTGTACAAATTATAAACAACAATTATAAAACAACAATAACAACAACAGTA
>NW_011500386.1:112458-122349 GCF_000495115.2 Populus euphratica
ATATATATATATATATATATATATATAAAGTTTTCTGAACACAATCATATGATTTATGAATTAACCTAAAAGATAGTTATGGGATTTTGCATTCAGGAAATTAGAGTTGTTACACTATAAACTTGGATTAAAGAATTAAATTGAAAAATAATAAAACTTTCATAAAAAAATTAAGGAAAAAATCAAAAATCAAAAAAATAAGAATCAAATTAGAAAAAATAGTATGTGACATATTAGAATATAAGAATTAAATTAAAAAAAATAAAAATATTTATAAAAGAGTTAAGAACAAAAAATAAAAATCAAGAAATTAAAAATTAAAGTTGAAACATTAAAAAAAATAATTAACGTACACATTTTAGGACAATATGGAGAAAATAAGCAAAACAAAAAAGAAAATACCACCAATGACAATGTACCATATATTTACTAACACGTATTATATTAAGTGAAAGAAAAATAATGAGTCTAACAATAAAATAAAAAGACAAGTTTAATTATAAAAAAATACTGTATATATTGCTCAAAATACATAAAGCCTTTTAAGTGCTAACATGTTGTCATCTTATGTTGTCATATCATATGTTAATCAATAAAATAAAAAGACAAGTTTAATTATCAAAAAATACTGTATATATTACTCAAAATACATAAAACCTTTTAAGTGCTAACATGTTGTCATCGTATGTTGTCATCATATGTTAGTAATTTTTTATTTTAATATTATTTTGTTAATTTAAAAAGATTAATTTACCTTTAATAATTTTAAAAAATAAAAAATCCTTTTTGAAAGTACAAAAAAGCTCCTTGATGCATGAACAACTTTTTGGAAGTTTGAGGGTAAATATATATTTTCATTATATACGAATAAAGGTAAAACTAAAAAACTCTAAATGTCTAGTTTTAAAAATTTTGAATTGAAGGGTAAATAAGTTATTTTATTATTTAAAAAAAAAACATAAATTACCTTTGGTGAAACACCCGGCAAAAAAAACAGCATGCCTTTATTTTTTTTTCATATAAATAAAAAGGTATTTTCAATATAGCAGTGAATAGTTTTTCCAGTCTGCATCCAGATTGTTTTTCCAATGTGAAATAGGGTTTTGTTTAATAATTAAATTAAATATTAGAATTAAATGTTTGTTAGAGAAGATAATATAATTGAACAATCTGGGAAGTTTTCCCAAAACATTCCTAACTGTCTTCTTTTTATGGAAATTCCACAACTATCCATCCATCCATCCAGACAGCCGAGACAGAAAGTGGAAAAGCGGAAAGTGAAAAGGTGAGAAGTCAAGCTAAAGAAAGCAAGTTACAAAAGAAAGGAGTGAAAGAGGGATGAAGATATAAAGTAACCATGGTAAGAAGGTGATCATCTTCCGGAAAACACGGAAGACTAACCATGGTTAAGGGAAATGAGTTTAGTTTGCTGATGATGGTAATGTTTGGCCCTTTCAGTGGATGTGTTGCTATATAAACAGAAATTCAGAAGCCGAAGAGCAGCAGCCATCTTCATCTCCATCTTCTATGAAACAATCCCTTATGACATATATAAAAGTTTTGATAATCCCATGAATATGTCATGTTTCTAGGCTGTTCGCATGTTCCTGATGCTTATATGTTTCTTTGCATAGAGACCAAGACGGGAACTTCAAAGCTTCCCTAGAGTAAGTCTCTGTCACTTATGTTTCCAGTTTGGAATTTGTTCCCTTTGTCTTCTTTATATTTTCTTTCTTGGGTCTTCTTTGAAATGTAATTTGACGTTAGAAAAATAGGAAGAGTTCTTGTATTTTTGAATTCTGTAGAAAGTGCTAGATCTCTAGGCACCCTTTCCTGCGTATTTTTTACTGGTTATTTGATTTTGTTGATTCATTTGGATTTTTTATGTTCTTGGGAGCTTCTTATTTCCCCTGTAATCGGTTTGATCTTCGATTTTTGACCAAATGGGGCATGATATCATGGTCTGAGTCAGAGGGCTAGATCTTTATTATAATTTTGCAGTGATCTATGCAGCCTATTAGCTATGATTTAGTTATATGATTTCTTGTTTTGAGTCCTTTAATTTGTAATCAGATGGTTTGCAGAAGGTTTTATTTCTCCATTGATTGAGGGAATTTGATTCTTTAAACCTATTATACAGGTCCAATCTAATCTCTCCATTAAACTAATTTGCACTTGAGCATGGTTTATACTCTATGTAAGCTTCGATTCAATCTCTCCAAAGAGGTAGCCTAGTGGCAGCCCCAAGGGGCTACCAATTGATGCAATACTAATAATGTAGATTAAAATCATCCCTTGTATTCGACAGGAAGATGGAGAATTAATTTATTGATTATCTTCTTAATGTTCTCCCGTAACACTTTCCCTACCGTGCTGTGGATTTTTTTCTGCAGGTCACTTTTGTCGGCTCCTTTTACAGGATTTTGCTACTCATCACTTCATCATAGTCAAAAACCCTGTTTATATGCCCCAAGGTATTTTGATCCATCTTTTTTTTTTTTTTATCACTTGATGTCTATCGAACCCCATTTCTTTTTGAGGCAATCTTTGGTTGTGTTTGCTTTCAAAAATAGTTCGTTTAGTTTTTCCATCTCTAGTTTTATATTTCCTATAAAATCTCCCTATAAAACTGGAAAACTTTTCTTTTGCTATAGCTTTAATTCACTTCTTAATATCATAGTTTTATCAGTTATCTGTCATCTTCTAATTTGGGTATTGTAACTCGTTTTAATGGCGTAACTGGTTTCAGATCAAGCAAAGAAGGAATCATCCGGTTTTCTCCATTTGCTTCAACTGTGATTTATATAAGCATCCCCCCATTGGCTTCCATAACTTCCATTTGAGCACACTGTGAATCAAGAGTCTCTTGTTAGCTTGAGCTTTGCGGAATCACTGCAAAAAAAAAAAAAAAAACAAGTCCCGCGAAATTTCAATGGGTCTATCAAGTCTGCCAGCTCCATCTGAAGGAGTACTATGTGTGATTTTAGTAAACACTGCCTTGTCAATTTCCATTGTCAAAGGGATAGTCCGTTCAATCCTTCACATTGTTGGCATCCGTTTGTCACCATCTGCTTCGCTCCCATCGTCAGATAATGCCGAAGACTCCAGAGAGTCGTATGAATTTCGTTCAAGTCCCCCAGAGAATTACATTGAGGAGTTCCGAAGCAGGATGCCATCAATCCGATTCAACACGGTGTGCAGCTGTAAACAGCCTGAACATGACTGCTCGGTTTGCTTGACCCAATTTGAGCCAGAATCGGAGATAAATAGTCTGTCGTGTGGTCATATCTTTCATAAAATGTGCTTGGAGAAGTGGTTGGACTATTGGAACATTACATGCCCTCTTTGCAGGACTCCTTTGCTGCCTGAAGAGGATGCATCTTGCTTTTGGTGAGCGCATACTACCATGAATGCATTGTCAGAGGAATTCTCTTTGTACAGCGTGTACATGTATATACGTGAGTGCTTCGGGCAGGGCATGGTGGTGTATACGTTGTGCTTGAGATCAAGCATGATGTGCTGATGGGTCCTTGAGAGACCAAAAATTTTATTGTACATATTGTGAAGAAGTGATGTTTAACCTATCTATCTTGCTTTGATCTCCACCCATTTTTTTTTACTTGATCTTTGCACACGTTTTTACTCTTCTTTAAGAAGGATGGAATCTAATGTATGGGCAAGCTAAACTTGAATAAAAAAATTCATCCATGGTTAGAAAGGCCATTAGCGTTAACCTGCACCGCCACCAGTGAGCATCTAAAGTAAATTAATCATCGCTTAGAACACGTTCTGGCAGATCTTATCCCAACAGCTAGGTATCAAAATAAACTGTGTCAGTGCATGAATCTTGGTTTCTAGATATAACGAGGATGCAACTGTGTGAAGCAGGCAATGCCAGATAACCAGGGCTCTTTCTACTTTTTGGAATGAAGTCAAAAACATCAATTTAGGGCCGTTTCATCTCCCAATAAAAACTGGGTCTCATCTTGTTACATCGAGCTGCTTCCCGACACTGCTCGTGCTAATGGAGAATCTGGCTGGACTTCCCTTCAGAAGAACTGCGAAGTAAGGCATGACATCAGAAGATGTGGAAGCTGGTCCTGATTCATTGCCACAGATAGCTCCACACGAAGATTCAGACAAAACAAGCTAGAAGATGCCCATCTTATCAGCATGGTGTAAGTTCCTGGTTTTGTAGATTACCTGTCTTATCTTATGTTGAGTGAAAAATAGCTAACTTCATTAATTTTGATGTAAAAAAAATGCAAGCATTTTTATTTTTTTTAAATCCAAGAAAAACTTCAATTGTGAAATGAAATATTTACTTATAAATTTAATAAAATTAATGGATAATTACATACACCAATAAATATAAAAATATTTCTTGATAGCTAAAGATTAAATCAAAAAATCAAGAAATAGATAAAAATAAATAAATATAATGTTTTGCCTCATTAAGCTATTCAATTCTTTTATTTAATTATATATCATTATTATTTTTAGAAAAAAGTAATAATTCAAATTCAATTCAAACAAAATAATTTTCTACTGCAATTTATCATCTTATTAATTTGACTTAGATTTTTTAGATCTAATGGGGAAAATATACTGCAATTTATCATCTTATTAATTTGATTTAGATTTTTTAGATATAATGGAGGAAAATATCAACTTTTTCTTCTTTTTTCAAGACTTAGACTTTGATCATAACACAAATATCTATTTAGTATAATATAATATAACTTGTGGCTTCTTTCAAACATAAAAAAAATAGGCATAAAAATAAATATAATATATGAGTAAACGAATTATTTGAAAGTAAGTCGTGATTAATGTGAATGCTTAAAATAAATACATAGTCCATATAGTTATATATACATGTAGTAATGATTCAAATTCAATTCAAACAAAATAATTTTCTACTATAATTTGTCCTTATATTAATTTGACTTGGTTGTTTGATACGCTTTATTGCTTAATCTAAGCTTTAAATTAAACCGTGTTGGAGGAGGTTTAATGTGACTCATTCAACATAGCAGGTCCAATCATAATCTAGTCGATCTAGTTGAAACTTAATTTGATTAAAAAAATCCAAGATATCATCTTTTAGTTTTTTTTTTTAAAAAAATTAGAATGATATGTTTGGATCAATTTGGATCAAATCAGGCTAAGTTACCACACTCGCCAAATAGTTCATGGATCTGTTCCTTGTTTAGCCTAAGTTTCAAATTATATCATGTTAAAGTTAACCTGATGTGATCCATTTGACCTATTAGATTCAATCGTGACCTAATCAACCTCGTTAAAACTTGATTTAATTTATAATATCTTTTTCAAGAAACAATCGTTTTAATTTTTCTAAAAAATAGTTTGAGATAACAATATTTTGGATCAACCTATGCTAACGCGTCACACAAGTCAAGGACTCAGTTAGGTTTAATAACCTTTTTATTTTGAAATATTTTTTATTTAATTATACAAGAATAAAAAACGCATGCATAAGAAAGCAATCAAATAAAATTTAAGAAGAAGATATTAAAAAATCATCATGAAAGGCAATACAAAAAGAGTGCTTGCTAATATTAAAAAAAAATGTGTTATAATCTTATTAAAAAAATTAAAGATTGAATAATATTTTATTAAATAATTTCTAAAATACAATGTTAGTTAATTATTTTAATTATTCTTCTATTAAAATTGAAGACCTACCAGGTTAAGGCCTTATCAAGCTCCATTTTAAAATTAAATTAAATTGGAGTTGATCTTATGCGAATTGATTGTCTTAGTAAGTTCAAACGCAACTCAATCAAGTTGCACAAAACTTGGTTGGTTTTAAAAAATAAAAATATTTTGAGACAAGATTCTAGTATCTTATTTTTTAAAAAATATTAAGATGACCACGTTTTTTTTTTCTATAAAAAAGAAGTGAACCTAATTAACACATGAAACTTGTGACTTAAATCATAGACTTAATTAAGTTTAATATTTTTTTAGAATATATTTTTCATTGAATTATATGATAAAAAAAATATCAACAAGAAAGCGACCAAATAAAATTTAAAGATAAACAAGAAAAACATAGTTAAGGGCTATATAAAAAAGTGTTTTTTAATATTATAAAACAAATGCTAGTATTATTTGAAATAATTTTTAATAAATTTATTTTAATGTGTTTAAATTTCAATTAAATAATAAAAAGAGATCGCATAACAAGAATTGAGTGAATGCCACTTGGCCCATTAAAAAAAGTCACTTATACAGTTCTTTAAGGTGATGTATATGCACCTGATTTTATTTATTTATTTATTTTTTTCTCATACATGTCATCTATCTTTTCTAAATAAAAAAATATATGATGCATCATTTGATTGTTCAGTTCTCAACTGTCATAGAGATGGTAAAAAATTAGGACTAGGGTTTTTTGACTTAAAAACTATTTTCAACCTACTTCTATCTAATAAACACACTTATAATATAATCTTTATAAATAAATCTCTCAACTTAAAACAACTTTAAATTGATTCAAAAATATAAAATCACAATAGATTAAAAAAAATATTTCTCAACCATAATCCATGTTTTATATCAAGACAAAGGGTAAAAAAATATCTCGATAAAATTGCTCTCGTCAAGTAAATTTTGTTGACACTAAAAATATCTTTATTTTTATTGGAATATAATCAACTAATAATTTTTTTTCTTTTTCACGGTATTTCACATGGTTCTCTCTTCATGAAATTTAGAAAATGAGTACAATGAATCTATGAATCAAAACTAAAATTTAAAAAACTACAAGGATCTAAAACAAATTCAACACTAAATATAAAAAGTAGATATAACTTTTCCATTTGAATTCTAGATGGACCATCCTGATTTTTTTTCTTTTTCAATTTAATTCGTATTCTCTTAGTTATGTCTTATACTATAAATTAAACAATATTTCATTAAATTAATCCAAAATAAAGCTAAAAAGTTTTATCAAAACCTTCACATCTAAATTGTAGAAAAATAATCATTGTGGAATAGGAAACCTAAGTAAAACAAAAATAACAAAAGAAGCTCACAAGTACCAAAAAAAAAAAGTGAAAATATTTTATTCTTGTTCTGTTTGCTCGTGCATCTAAGTTAAAATTTTCTCTCATAATAATAATAAAAAATATAAAAATATAGATAATATCTTAATATGAGGAAAAAATATTTGTGCATGTCAAATTATGAAAAATGTCTAGAAATACACTTTTTATTTTATCATTTTTCTCTGAATGATAAACAATATATTATGAATATATATTTTTAGTTTTCCAAGTTAAAAAAATATTCTGAAATTTTAAAAAATGAACATGAAAAAGAAATACTAGAAAGGAAGAAGTAAACTGAAAAATGGAAAAGAAAAATTGTTTTTTCAGTCCCAAACCTATATATTAATTCCCTGTATATCCCATACTTATTAATTTTATCAATTAGCTCCTAAAAGTTTCCTCATTTCTCAAATTGTGTTTTTTTGTTAATTTATTTTAATATTTCAAGTCTAATTTATCATTTATGAACTTGAAACTAAATAATTTTTTTTAAATAAACAATAATATTAAAGAACATCAACATCAAGACTTGATTTGGAATTGTTTTAAAACGTTTGAGATCTAATTTATAAAATTTATAGATTTAAAAATAAATTGAGATTTTTCCTTCTTTTAATCTCATATTAGGCATTCAGGTGAAAATAAAATTAATTTGTTGAATATGTTTTTATGCAATGAGGTATAGAAACAAACCCAAATCCTTTAAAAGCCCATATCTTAAAAAGCAAACCCAAGCCCAGAAGCAATTCCGACCCTAAAACATAAAATGACAAGTCGCTCGTCTCGTGATTTCGCAGCACCATCGAAAAATAACTTGAAATAAAAGGAGTAATGCTTTGAAATAAAACTCGCAAATAGAATAATAAAAATTTTGAATTGAATTTCCAGTATTATCGTTATGTAAATTAAACATATAAAAAAGCCAAAACTGAAGGGAAATTTATTGTATATCTATACATATTTTACTATTCACAACAGTAGTAATTAGTTATTATTAGATGTTTCAAGTTATTTTTCGATGGTGAATTTTTCTTTGGATAGTAATTAATCAGAAATAGAATTATTTTTTTATTTTTAAAAGCACAGTAAAATTATTAATTTATATTTATAAGCAAAATTTTTGAAACTAGAATGATTATTAATTTATATTTATAAGCAAAATTTCTGAAAGAGATTTTTTCATCTTTTTATAATAAAATAACTCAATTATTTTTAAAAATAAAACTTTTAAAGCTTGTGACTAAGGATTTTTTTATCCTTTCAATTTGTTTTTTTATTAACCTAGTCGATGATAATTTAATCTTTTAATAAATATAAAATATTATTAAAATAGAAAAGGATATGCAGACAACATGTAAGAGGCATTCATAATTTTTTGACAGTATTTGTTATCCTTTTTAGTTGTCAAAAATACCTTTTTATAATATTATTGAAATCATTATGGTGTCTTTTTCTTGGTGGAATGGTGCATGACTCCAACAACGAAATGAATTGTTGCGAATGAGATTTTTTTTTCTATCTTTTCTTTCTCTTCCTCTTAAAAAATTGCGTTCAACATTCAAAATTTTAAAGTTGCCCTCATAATTATTGATATTTCCACTTTAATTCTTATTTTTTTATTTTTTATTTTTGTTTTTGGTTTTTTTTGTAAAAGTTTTATTTGTTTCAATTTCATCCTTTAATCTCAATTGGTGATATATTATTTTCTTTTACAATTTGGTCCTAATTTGTTTTTATTATTTTCTTTTACAATTTGGTCCTAATTTTTTTTTTATAATTTTTTTCCCTTGACCCTTTAGTATAATTTCTATGTGTTTTTAATTTCATCATTCAATCTAAATTTATGATATTTTTTTCAATTTAGTCCTCATTCTTTTGTTTTTTTGTTAAAGTGATTTTACTTTTCAATTTCACATTTCGATCAAAAATTCATAGTTATCCTCTAACTCTTTTTTTATTTTAATCTTGATCATCATTTTTTTAACTACTATTTATGTTTTAGATCCTTGTGTGTGTGTGTGTGTGTGTGTGTGTGTGTATATATTAATTTTATCATACAACATTTGATTTGTTAGGGATTGGTCTTTGCTGTTTTTTCATGTATCTTCAGGTCTAATGACTCAGGTTACGCGTTTGAAAAGTTAGTATGAGTTGATATCCTTTTTATTTTTTTATTTATTACTTTTTTGATTTTTATCAGTCAACATTGTTTTTTTATTAAAAAAAATGAGCTTTATGGTTTTCTTCGATTTATTTTCTATCAAATTATGTCAATATCATGACCTGGGTTGCAAGTTTGATAAGTTCACTCAGGTTGGCTCGCTGCTCATCTCTTATTATCTAAGTTACATGTCTGTCATGCGAACTTAGGTTGACTTGAGTTATTTTTTTATCCGTTTTTTACCCACTTTTATCTTTTCATATTTAATTGTTTTAAAATTAAACTACATTGTTTTTCTACTTTTGAAAAAATATTTTATTCCAAAGTTATCGTGATAGCCTTTTTAAAAAAAATTGTATATTTATTTTCATTGCCATTTTTTTATCATGTACTTCAAATAGAACTAGCTTGTTTGACCCAATTAAATCTATAACTTGAGTTATAAATCTTTTTTCTTTATTTGAAATATATTTGTGACATCTAAATATCATTTTTTACAAGAAAAATAATAATAATACTATGACATCTGATTAGTACTTAAAAATGCATTTTTATCAAGGTTTTATATCATCATTTTGCACTTGAAGTATCAATAACTCCTTAACTAAAACATGTTTTATAGTAATATATCTAGTAATATAAGTGATTAGT
>NW_011500386.1:123489-129683 GCF_000495115.2 Populus euphratica
TATTATTATTATTATTATTATTATTATTATTATTATTATTATTATTATTATTGTTATTGTTATTATTATTATTGTTATTATTGTTATTCTTGTTATTGTTGTTTATAATTGTTATTTATAATTTGTACAATTAACCTCCCTGTGGTTCGACCCCGGTCTTGCCGGGTTATTTATTACTTCGACACTCCTGCACTTGGGAGAAGACATCAATCTTTTCGTCGTGTCAAGTTTTTGGCGCCGTTGCCGGGGAGGTAAGTTCTTGTATAAATTATAGTATTTATTTTATTTTCTCTTTTCACTTTTCTTGTATATAACTTTGTTTCTTTTCTTTTGTTTCTTTTTATTTTGTTTTCTTCCTCCTTCTTTTGCTTTGTTGTTCTTCTTTTTATTTTATTCCTACACGTGCATGAGAGTGTGGTCACGTACATCAAGTGGTAGACTTTGTAGGGTATCCTCATCATTTTCAGAAAATATGGCCGAAGAAGATAATCAATCACTTCAAAATGAGAATAATGAGAATAACCGTGCTAGAACACTTAGAGACCACATGAATCCCACAAGAACAAGTGCACCATCATGCATAGTTTTTCCTCCTGATGCATCTCATTTTAATTTTAAACCAGGTATTATTCAACTTTTACCTTCTTTTCATGGTTTAGAATTGGAAAATCCATACTTGCATTTAAGGGAATTTGAGGAGGTCTGCAACACATATAATAATTTAAATTGTAGCATGAACACCATCAGATTAAAGCTTTTTCCTTTTTCATTAAAAGATAAAGCTAAAACATGGCTACAAAATTTAAGACCAGGATCCATTCGTTCTTAGGATGAAATGCAACAACAGTTTTTAAAGAAGTTTTTCCCATCTCACAGAACAAACTCTTTCAAAAGACAAATCACCACTTTCACTCAAAAAGCAGGAGAAACATTTTACCAATGTTGGGATAGGTATCGAGACTTGCTTAATACTTGCCCTCATCATGGTTTTGAAACATGGAGATTGGTTTCACATTTCTATGAAGGGTTAACACCTAGAGATAGGCAAATGGTTGAATTGATGTGCAATGGACCTTTTGAAGATAAAGACCCTAATGAAGCAATGGAGTACTTAGACTTGTTAGCTGAAAATGCTCAAAATTGAGACACCGCGGGTACTTATGAGGCACCAAGTAAAACTCAACCTCATACATCTAGTGGAGGTATGTACAACCTTAGGGAAGATCCTGACCTTCAAGCCAAGTTTGCATCTTTAGCTAGAAAAGTCGACGCATTAGAATTGAAAAGGAGTGGTCAATTAAAATCTGTTGAAAACATTATGTGTCAAATATGTGAAACAAATGAATACTCAACCAATAACTGTCCAACCTTACCTTTTTTTAAGGAATGTCTCCATGAACAAGCCCATGATTTAAACAGTTTTGAAAGGCCCAATTATAACCCATACTTGCAAACATACAATGCTGGTTGGAGAAATCACCAAAATTTCAGTTGGAAGAGTGACAATGCACAAACTTCACAACCACAGTTTCAAGCACACCATAATTTTTAAAATTATCATGGATATGCACCTCCGTATGCTCCACCTCCTACAAGAAATTTTAAGGAAACTTTGTATGCATTCATTGAAAAGCAAGAGACAATCAACACTCAACTTGCTCAAAGCATAACAAATTTTAAAGATACTCTTGCAAAATTTACATCTGCTCTGAATTTTCAAAAGAAAGGTAAGTTTTCATCTCAACCACAACAAAATCCCAAGTGGTTATACAATGCAGATGCAAGTAGTTCTAGAAGTCAATACATGAATCAAGTCAAATCAGTCATCACTCTTCGTAGTGGTAAGGTTATTCACAAACCAATTCTTGAACCTTGTGTGAAAGATGATGAGTCAATCTCTAAGGGTAAGGAAGGGGTTGAATCTGAACATTGCAAAGAAAAAAACTGATTCCCCGTCAGCACTTCCATTTCCTCATGCCATGACCGATCCGGAAGAAATCGAAGATGAAAAAGGCACCGAAAATGTTGATACAGATCTTTTATCAAAAGTGACAATAGATTTGACACCCGACATCACACCAATCAATTATTACTTTCCTGATGAATCTCTACTTTATCTTAGTTCAATGCCTTGGTTTGCTAAAAATATCTATTTTCTTGCTTCAGGATTTTTGCTAGCTCACTGGAATACCGAAGACAAAAGAAAATTTTTGAGCAACGTGCAAAACTTTTATTGGGATGACCTTTACTTATTCAATTATCGTCCTGATCAAATATTTCAAAGATGCTTTCCTGATAATGAGGTAAGTAATGTCATTAAATTTTGTCATTCTAAGGCATGTGGGGATCATTTATCATTAAAAAAGAGGATTGTAGAAATCTTACAGAGTGGATTTTACTGGCCCACCATATTTAAGGAGTCACATGCATTCCACAAAAACTATGAAAATTGTCAAAAGGTGGGATTTATTTCAAAACACAGAGAGTCTTTAGATAATCTTCTATTGACTCTTAAATCTCATCATAGTCGAGATAAGTATCGTGCAATTCATGACTTATGAACCCATTTTCATAAAGAACATGCTTGACATAGTCTTGGGAATCTAACTAAAAAAGACCCTGTTTGCTAGTTTTTAAGAAAACTAGATGAGAAGCCTATCCCAGACCCATAGAGGGCGTTTAAGCCGTTCTTGGATGTAAAACGAAGGGAAGATGTGAGCCACAATCACCACTGCCTATACATACATATTTTTTTAAATAAATAAATAAAGAGAGTGTGTGTGTGTGTGTGAGAGAGAGAGAGACTTTAGCTGACCTACATATAGGTGGTATGATTGCCTTTCTAATTTCTTATCTATAAAATCCTCTCTTCCTTCCTTTCATTTCTACTCAACCCATACATTCAACAAATATAGAAGTGTGTAGAAATGGCAAGTTTCTCAAGTCATCATATAAGAAATATTTGTGTTTTCGGTGGATCTAGTCCTGGAAAAGAAAAGGGAGTTTGTAGAATCAGCAAATCATCTTGGTCAAGTGCTAGCTGAGAGAAAGATTCATTTAGTGTATGGGGGAGGCAGTCTTGGGTTAATGAGAGGTGTGTCAATAACTATATTTTTAGGAGGTAGTCAAGTTTTGGGGGTTGTTCCCAAAGCTTTGGCACAAAAGGACATCATTGGAAAAACAATTGGAGAGGAACTACAGGTCTCTACAATGTCTGCTCGAATGAATGCAATGTTTAACCATGCTGATGCCTTCATTGCCTTACCAGGTGGTCTAGGCACATTGAAAGAGATCTTTCATATTTCCTCTTAGGCCCAACTGCACATTCACCATAAACCCATAGATTTGTTACATGTTAATGGTTATTATGATAAGTTGTTGTCTTTTCTTGATCATGTTGTGGAATAGGAATTTCTAACATCTTCTGCACGACAAATCATAATCTCTGCTGCTACTGCTGAACAATTGATTGACCAACTACAATCTTTCATTCCTGTAATTGGTCCTTCCATGAGTCGCATAAATTGGTCAACTAAAGAAAGCCGTAAAAAGCTTAGATTGGATTTGAGCCTTCATTTATGAATCTTTGTGTCTTTTGGTTTTATTATTTTGTTTTGTTGTTACTTATATTTGTTTCAGTGTGTTTCAGATTTGTCAATGTTTGTTATTTCAGGTGATATCTTCTATAATCTATCTTTCTACCTTTAAACATTGAGGACAATGTCTTGTTTTAGTTGGGGGGAGAGGGTAGTAGCTAAAAAAAAAAAACTGTGTTTTCTATTTCATAAAGCATGTGCAAAATTGTTGTTACTATGATAGGAGAACTTTTATGACTCTTGAGACACATCTTAGTAACTATTCTTAACAAGGTCTATTATAATACTTCATGAAATATTCAGATTTACAAACTCTCACATTGTTATCACTTAATTCTGCTCATATACTTATTTAACATGTATTTTTAAACATTAATTTCCACACACACTCTTTAACATATGATTGTGGGTTGCATATTGGATTATTACATTATTTATGTTCTTTTGTTAAAGGTAACAACTAAGGGAAAGGGATTGTATATAATTAAAAAAAAGAAAAAAAAAGATAATAATAAAAATGTAGATAAGTTTGGTTTCGTAGCCTCCCTAACCTAAGCAATTAAGTCCGAAGGGGTGTTTTAACACCTAATACCCTAAAGTCAACTAACTTGGGAGCTATTGGCCCAACGCTTGTTACATGGGTTAAGGAGAAAAGCTTAAGGGAATCAAACATTGCACTATCTACATATCAGTATCTGCGACCCGAGTTATTAAGCTCGTAGGGGTGTCTTAACACCTAATGCCCTAAGATCAACTGGTCTGGGAGTCATTAACCGAAAGCTCGTTACATGGGTTAAAGATGCATGGTGTTTTTAAATTATATGTATATATATTTAAAAAAAAAGAAGAAAAAAAAAGACAAAAATAATAATTCCAATCCAAGGAAGTTAACCTTAAACATTAGAACAAAAATTTTGTTTTCTTCCAAGAAAAGCCCCATAATTATATGTTGATACATTGAGCACAAAAGAAAGGTTTATGAATATCTTGTTAGGAGGTATTGAGCAGGTATGTAAATTTAACGAGGGTTTGTTTATCTGGATAGATTAATGGAAGTTAAATGATGAATACCTTGCTTTGTGGAATTTGAAAATTGTTTTTCTATTTTGACGCTTTGATTACTAGGGACTAGTAATAAGTTGATTGGGGGGGGTGTGATTACTACTTAAAAGTATATTTTTATCAAGGTTTTATATCATTATTTTGCACTTGATGTATCAATAACTCCTTAACTAAAGCATGTTTTATAATAACGTATCTATTAATATAAGATACCTTTAATTTATGGTAAATGTTCATTTTAAATGCAGGCCTATCAGATAAATGAAATAATTGATTGATGAATTTAAGAACTGAAATTGAAAGGACAAAAAGATGACCAAACTTAGAAAAGAGATGTCGGTGCAATCCAAACCGGAACACTGTTCGGTAATTGGGTCATATCTGGAGCTACAGATCTCAGATTTAGGTCCAATTTATATGGATAGAAAGGTAAGACATAGGCCTACAACTTTCATATGGAGCCCAAGATCTAAAAAGGCCATTATCAAGTCCAAATTGTAGCAACAACAAAGAAGCCCGAATCTGTCTTCCAGCCCGAGCACTGTTCGGTATTTTGGCCATATCTGGAGTTCTAGAAGTCCAAATGAGCTGAATGTTTTACACAAGAAAGCTGAGACAATTGCCTACAACTTTCATGTTTGCAACTGGCTCCAATTTTGACGTTATCAATGACGTTTTGGGCAGACAAGAGAAGATAAGGATTGCCACCAAGTCAAAAGTTGGCCACCCACTTATCAATTAGTCATCAAATCAATAGTTCCCATTTTTGGCCTATAAAAGGAGGCATTTGCCATGCATTTAGGCATCTTGGTGTTCAGATCAAGATCATGCTCTTCCTTTCTCTCTTTGTATTTTTTATGCTTTGTTTTCATTAATATTAAGTTTATGCCTTTCATTTCCTTTCCTTTACTTAGTTAACTTTTATGTTCTTATTTTGTTTATCTATTTTGCTTTCTTTCATTATGTCTAGCTAAGTTAATTATGTCAAGGTGAAAAGGTTACACTAATGGTGTAAGAATAAGTATAATGTAAACTTAATATGGACTTTAATGTTTGATACTAACATGTTTTATATTTGTTATCTTGTTCACTCTTTAATACTTTGCTTGTTAAATAACTAATCTTGATTTATGTTGTATAACACTTGGTACAACAAATGCTTGGCACTTTCATAGCCCATAATGTATGGTATAACCGACACCTGAGCTATGAAAGGAACTTGATTTATTGTTAACATAAGTTATAATCATGAATGCTTGACGAGATTTACAAGTATTAGCATTAATTGAATAAGATGACTAATGTAATCATGTTAACAATATATAATCTGATTGGAACCTCCTTTGTGTGTGGTTTCCAATTCAATAATAAGAGTTTATACTATACTTGTTTGATATACCATTAGTGGAACCTCTAACCTTGACATTTGTTATTATCATTGTTTAATCGTTACATTAATATTCCATCTCAAAGTTCTCATCTTCTTCTTCTTCTTCTCCTTCTTTTTCTTTATTATTATTATTATTATTATTATTA
>NW_011500386.1:130597-155487 GCF_000495115.2 Populus euphratica
GTTATTATTATTATTATTATTATAATTGTTATTGTTATTGTTATTGTTATTGTTATTGTTATTATTATTGTTGTATTATTGTTATTTATAATTTGTACAATTAACCTCCCGGTTCGATCTCGGTCTTGCCGGGTTATTTATTACTTTGACACTCCTACACTTGGGAGAAGACATCAATCTTTTAGTCGTGTCAAGTTTTTGGCGTCGTTGCCGGGGAGGTAAGTTCTTGTACAAATTATTGCATTTATTTTATTTTCTCTTTTCACTTTTCTTGTATATAACTTTGTTTCTTTTCTCTTGTTTCTCTTCCTCCTTCTTTTGCTTTCTTCTTCTTTTTTATTTTATTCCTACACGTTTATTTTCTTTTTCCTTTTATTCTATTCCTACACGTGCATGAGAGTGTGGTCACGTACATCAAGTGGTAGACTTTGTAGGGTATCCTCATCATTTTCAGAAAATATGGCCGAAGAAGATAATCAATCACTTCATAATGAGAATAATGAGAATAACCATGCTAGAACACTTAGAGACCACAAGAATCCCACAAGAACAAGTGCACCATCGTGCATAGTTTTTCCTCCTGATGCATCTCATTTTAATTTTAAGTCAGACATTATTCAACTTTTACCTTCTTTTCATGGCTTAGAATTGGAAAATCCATACTTGCATTTAAGAGAATTTGAGGAGGTCTGTAACACATATAATAATTTAAATTGTAGCATGAACACCATCAGATTAAAGCTTTTTCCTTTTTCATTAAAAGATAAAGCTAAAACATGGCTACAAAATTTGAGACCAGGATCCATTCGTGCTTGGGATGAAATGCAACAACAATTTTTAAAGAAGTTTTTCCCATCTTATAGAATAAACTCTTTCAAAAGACAAATCACCACTTTCACTCAAAAATCAGGAGAAACATTTTACCAATATTGGGATAGGTACCAAGACTTGCTTAGTACTTGCCCTCATCATGGTTTTGAAACATGGAGATTGGTTTCACATTTTTATGAAGGGTTAACACCTAGAGATAGACAAATGGTTGAATTGATGTGCAATGGAACTTTTAAAGATAAAGACTCTGATGAAGTAATGAAGTACTTAGATTTGTTAGCTGAAAATGCTCAAAATTGGGACATCGCGGGTACTTATGAGGCACCAAGTAAAACTCAACCTCATACATCTAGTGGAGGTATGTATAACCTTAGGGAAGATCATGACCTTCAAGCCAAGTTTGCATCTTTAGTTGGAAAAGTCGAAGCACTAGAATTGAAGTAGAGTGGTCAATTAAAATATGTTGAAAGCATTGTGTGTCAAATATATAAAACAAATGAACACTCAACCAGTAACTGTCCAACCTTGCCTTCTTTTAAGGAGTGTTGCCATGAACAAGCCTATGCTTTAAACAACTTCCAAAGGGCCAATCACAACCCATACTCCCAAACATACAACCCTGGTTGGAGAAATAACCTAAATTTCAGTTAGAAGAGTGATAATAACAATGTACAAACTTCACCACCATAGTTTCAAGCACACCATAATTTCCAAAATTCCCATGGATATGCACCTCCTTATGCTCCACCTCCTACAAGAAATTTTGAGGAAACTTTGTATGCATTCATTGAAAAGCAAGAGACAATCAACACTCAATTTGCTTAAAGCATAACAAATTTTAAAGATACTTTTGCAAAATTCACATCTGCTTTTAGTTTCCAAGAGAAAGGTAAGTTTCCATCTCAACCACAGCAAAATCCCAAAAGGCAATACAATGCAAATGCAAGTAGTCCTGGAAGTCAACACATGGATTAAGTCAAATCAGTCATCACTCTTTGTAGTGGTAAGGTTATTCAAAAACCAATTCTTGAACCTTGTGAGAAAGATGATGAGTCAATCTCTAAGGGTAAGGAAGAGGTTGAATCTAAACATTACAAAGAAAAGACTGATTCCCCTCCAACACTTCCATTTTCTCATGCCATGACCAATCAAGAAGAAATCAAGGATGAAAAAGGCATCGAAAATGTTAATACGGATCTTTTATCAAAAGTGACAATAGATTCGACACCCGACATCACACCAATCAATGATTACTTTCCTGATGAATCTCTACTTTCTCTTAGTTCAATGCCTTGGTTTGCTAAAAATATCTATTTTCTTGCTTCAGGATTTTTGCCAGCTCACTAGAGTACCGAAGACAAAAGAAAATTTTTGAGCAATGTGTAAATTTTTTATTGGGATAACCCCTACTTATTCAATTATTGTCCTGATCAAATATTTTAAAAATGCATTCTCGACAATGAGGTAAGTAATTTCATTAAATTTTGTCACTCTAAGGCATGTGGGGATCATTTCTCATAAAAAAAAGAGGATTGTAGAAATCTTACAAAGGGGATTTTATTGGCCCACCATATTCAAGGAATCACATGCATTCCGCAAAAGCTGTGAAAATTGTCAAAAGGTAGGATTTATTTCAAAATGCAGAGAGTCTTTAGATAATCTTCTATTGACTCTTAAGTCTCATCATAGTCGAGATAAGCATCGTGCAATTCATGATTTATGGCCAATATTCCATAAGGAACATGCTCGACATAGTCTTGGGAATCTGACTAAAAAAGACCCTGTTTGCCGGTTTTTAAGAAAACTGGATGGGAAGCCTATCCCCAACCCATAGAGGGTGTTTAAGCCGTTCTTAGACGTAAAACCAACGGAAGATGTGAGCCACAATCACAACTGCGATTTGAATTTTTGTTTGTAAAAACTTGTTTCTTTTGGTTTTATTAATAACATAATATTTATGTTTTGTTGTTTCTTATATTTGTTTAAGTGTGTTTCAGGTTTGTTAGTGTTCGTTATTTCAGGTGATATCTTCTATACTCTATCTTTCTACCTTAGAACATTGAGGACAATGTCTCATTTTGGTTGGGGGAAGAGGGTAGTAGTTGATAAAAAAAAATTGTTTTCTATTTCATAAAGCATATGCATAATTGTTGTTACTAGGATGACAAAGTAAAGATGCTCTTTTGTTAAAGTGACTTTTGAGACGCACCTTAGTAACCATTCTTAATAAGGTCTATCATAATACTTCTTGAAATATTCAGGTTTACAAACTCTCACATTACAATCACTTAATTCTGCTCATATACTCATTTAACATGTATTCTTAAACCTTAATTTACACACACACACACTTTAACATATGATTGTGGGTTGCACAATGGATTATTACATTATTTATGTTCTTTTGTTAAAGGTAACAACCAAGGAAAAAGGATAATATATAATTTTTTTAAAAAAAAAACAAAAAAAAGAGCAAAAAAAAATATAGATAAATTTGGTTTTGTAGCCTCCTTAACCTAAGCAATTAAGCCCGAAAGGGTGCTTTAACACCTAATACTCTAAAGTCAACTGACTTGGGAGCTACTGACCCAACGCTTGCTACATGGGTTGAGGAAAAAAGCTTAAGGGAATCAAACATTGCACTATCTACATATCAGTATCTGCGACCCAAGTTACTAAGCTCGTAGGGGTGTCTCAACACCTAATGCCTTAAGACCAACTGGTCTGGGAGTCATTAGCGGAAAGCTTGTTACATGGGTTAAAGATGTATGGTGTTTTAAGTTATATGTATATATATTAAAAAAAATAATCTCAACCCAAGGAAGTTAACCTTAAACATTAGAACAAAAATTTTGTTTTCTTCCAAGAAAGGCCCTATAATTATGTATTGATACATTGAGCACAAAAGAAAGGTTTATGAATATCTTGTTGAGAGTTATTGAGCAGATATATAAATTTAATGAGAGTTTGTTTATCTAGATAGATTA
Source organism: Populus euphratica (assembly GCF_000495115.2). NCBI lineage: Eukaryota > Viridiplantae > Streptophyta > Magnoliopsida > Malpighiales > Salicaceae > Populus > Populus euphratica. The sequence continues at coordinate 134,416 of NW_011500386.1, forward strand.
ATGGAAGTTGAATGATGAATACCTTGCTTTATGGAATTTGCAAATTGTTTTTCTATTTTAACGCTTTGATTACTAGAGACTAGTAATAAGCTGGTTGGGGGGTGTGATTAGTACTTAAAAGTGCATTTTTATCAAGGTTTTATATCATCATTTTGCACTTGAAGTATCAATAACTCCTTAACTAAAGCATGTTTTATAGTAATATATCTAATAATATAAGATACCTTTAATTTATGGTAAATGTTCATTTTAAATGCAGGCCTATCACATAAATGAAAGGATTGATTGATGAATTTAAGAATTGAAATTAAAAGGACAAAGAGATGGCCAAACTTAGAAAAGAGATGTCGGTGCAATCCAAACCAGAACACTGTTTGGTAATTAGGTCATATCTGGAGCTATAGATCTCAGATTTAGGTCTACTTTATATGGATGGAAAGGTAAGACATAGGCCTACAACTTTCATATGGAGCCCAAGATCTAAAAAGGCCATTATCAAGTCCAAATTGTAGCAACAACAAAGAAGCCCGAATCTGTCTTCCAGCCCGAGCACTGTTCGGTATTTTGGCCATATCTAGAGTTCTAGAAGTCCAAATGAGCTGAATGTTTTACACAAGAAAGCTGAGACAATTGCCTACAACTTTCATGTTTGCAACTGGCTCCAATTTTGACGTTATCAATGACGTTTTGGGCAGACAAAAGAAGATAAGGATTGTCACCAAGTCAAAAGTTGGTCACCCACTTATCAATTAGTCATCAAATCAATAGTTCCCAATTTTGGCCTATAAAAGGAGGCATTTGCCATGCATTTAGGCATCTTGGTGTTCAGATCAAGATCATGCTCTTCCTTTCTCTCTTTGTATTTTTTATGCTTTGTTTTCATTAATATTAAGTTTATGCCTTTCATTTCCTTTCCTTTACTTAGTTAACTTTTATGTTCTTATTTTGTTTATCTATTTTGCTTTCTTTCATTATGTCTAGCTAAGTTAATTATGTCAAGGTGAAAAGGTTACACTAATGGTGTAAGAATAAGTATAATGTAAACTTAATATGGACTTTAATGTTTGATACTAACATGTTTTATATTTGTTATCTTGTTCACTCTTTAATACTTTGCTTGAAGTTACAACATTGACAAACATATTAACAACAATTAAATCTATTTTTCATTGTGTTTAACAAACTTATAATTCATTTTTTATTCCTACAAAATATTATTTCATTATAAAACCATTAAGAATATCTAAAACCCTTTAGAAAAACATTGTAGCTCCACACTCAAAATAATTGTTATTGGAACAGTGTACTAACGATTTTGTCTATAAACTCCCATGAAAATAAATAAATAAAACATAGGATCGAAGTAACGAGATCTTGATGAGAAATGAAGATTTGATATGAAAGAAATGAATAAATATTGGGAATGACAATAAATGCATCGTGTAAGAGAGATAATGATCTCAATAAATAAATTAAAAAGTATTGTTGAGGTCAAAATTTTTATTTTAAAACTCGTAACATTGGCGAAACTAGTGACAAGTTTCAATGGATAAAAGAATAAGAAAAATAAGAAGATATGTAAAGCCCAGTCAAAATGCTTACTTTGAAAAATTAATGATAAATGGGGTATATTGGATTTATTAAGTATAAATTATGGAGAAATTTCATGATGATCTAAGTAAATAAATTAATGCATGAAATTCAAATTTTGGCGTAAAAGTCACTAATTATATAGTTTTACGGTATCGATGATATATCTCAATCCGACCGTTGGATCATGCTGAGATTTTATAAGCAATCTCTAGATGTATTGTTTTATCTTATGTTGAAATTTCATAGCAAATTAGAGTTTTGAAAAACTTTACAAAAGTACTGGAAATCAAGTAAATTAAAGAAGATGGCATACAAGACATTAAACGGGCATTTTTATAATTTTATCAAAACAAATATTCTCCTCTCCTCCTTTAAAGACAACCCACATCCTCTACGAAAGGAAATCAAGAGGGAGACCATTTGTTTTATCCTATTTTCTTCATCTTCTCTCTATTTCTTCAAGCTAAATCAAAATGGAGTGTTCTTAGGAGGATTATATCCAAGAAAACAAATTACATGACTAAACTTGGAGAGTTACAAAGCTTGAGATAAACAAAGAGAAGAAGTTGGACATTGGAAGAAGGGGACATGATTTTTGTAGATTTTTGCAATAATTCACTTAAATAAGTTAAAGTAGCAAAGGTAAGGAACATACACTCAAGTAATTTCATTTTTCTATCTTGTTCTTGCATAAGAAGAAGAAAACCTCCAAGCTTAAAATTCAAGGGTTCATGTAAATATTTTGGGGGAATAATTGTTCTTGTAAATTTTGAGGTTAATTTTATGATAATGACTTGATTAGCAGAAAAATAAAAGGAATAAAATGATTTGAAACTATGGGTTTTAGGATGGCAACACGGCAGGAACTTTAGCAGCCATATCTTGACCTTCCATCATTGGATTAGGTTGCTTTTTGGATATGTTATTATAGTCAATGTCACCTAAATTCTGATAAAAGGGATTGTCAATATAAGACTTTGTTTAAGAGCTGTCACTAGAGGAACATTTATGGAAAATTACCCTTCAAGACAATTGACACGACTAAAAGATAGATGTCTTCTCCCAAGTGCAGGAGTGTCGAAGTAATAAATAACCCGACAAGATCAGAGTTGAACCACAAAAAGGTTAATTGTATAAATTACAGATAACAATAATACAACAATAACAACAACAACAACAATAATAATAGTAATAACAATAACAACAACAACAACAACAACAACAACAACAACAACAATAATAATAATAATAAAGAAGGAGAAGAAGAAGAAGAAGAAGAAGAAGATGAGAACTTTGAGATGGAATATTAATGTAAGGATTAAACAATGATAATAACAAATGACAAGGTTAGAGGATCTACTAATGGTATGTCAAACAAGTATAGTATAAACTTTTATTATCCAATTAGAAACCACACACAAAGGAGGTTCCAATCTGATTATAGATTGTTAACATGATTACATTAGTCATCTTATTCGATTAATGCTAATACTTGTAAATCTCGTCAAGCATTCATGATTATAACTTATGTTCACAACAAATCAAGTTCCTTTCATAACTCAGGTGTCGCTTATACCATACAGTATGAACTATCAAAGTGCCAAGCATTTGTTGTACCAAGTGTTATACAACATAAATCAAGATTAGTCATTTAATAAGCAAAGTATTAAAGAGTGAACAAGATAACAAATACAAAACATGTTAGTATCAAATATTAAAGTCCATATTAAGTTTACACTATACTTATTATTACACCATTAGTGTAACCTTTTCACCTTGACATAATAAACTTAGCTAGACACAATGAAAGAAAGAAAAATAAATAAATAAATAAATAAAATAAGAACATAAATAAGATAAAAGTTAGCTAAGTAAATGAAAGGAAATGAAAGGCATAAACTTGATATTAATGAAAGCAAAGCATAAACATTACAAAAAATACAAAGAGAGAAAGCAAGAGCATGATCTTAATCTAGAAACCAAGATGCCTAAATACATGGCAAAACCCTCCTTTTATAGGCCAAAATTGAGAACTATTAATTTGATGACTAATTGATGAGTGGGTGACCAACTCTTGACTTGGTGACAATCCTTATCTTCTCTTGTCTACCCAAAACGTCATTGATAACATCAAAATTAGAGCCACGTGAAAACATGAAAGTTGTAGGAAATTGTCTCAGCTTTCTTGTGTAAAACATTTAGCTCATTTTAACTTTTAGAACTCCAGATATGAGCCAAACACTAAACAGTGCTTGGGCTGAAAGAAAGATTCAGACTTCTTTGTTGTTGCTACAATTTGGACTTGAAAATGACCTTTTTAGATATTGGGTTCCATATGAAAGTTGTAGGCCTATGTCTTACCTTTCCATTCATATAAAGTAGACCTAAATATGAGATATACAGCTCCAAATATGACTCAATTACCGAACAGTGTTCCGGTTTGGATTGCACCGACATCTCTTTTCTAAGTTTGGCCATCTCTTTATCCTTTCAATTTCAGTTTTTAAATTCATCAATCAATCCTTTAATTTATGTGATAGGCCTGCATTTAAAATGAACATTTACCACAAATTAAAGGTATCTTATATTATTAGATACATTATTATAAAACATGTTTTAGTTAAGGAGTTATTGATACTTCGAGTGCAAAATGATGATATAAAACCTTGATAAAAATGCACTTTTAAGTACTAATCACACTCCCCAACCAGCTTATTAGTAGTCTCTAGTAATCAAAGCGTTAAAATAGAAAAAATAATTTGCAAATTCCACAAAGCAAAGTATTCATCATTCAACTTCCATTAATCTATCCAGATAAACAAACTCTCATTAAATTTATATATCTGCTCAATACCTCTTAATAAGATATTAATAAACCTTTCTTTTGTGCTCAGTATATCAACACATAATTATATAGCTTTTCTTGGAAGAAAACAAAATTGTTGTTCTAATGTTTAAGGTTAACTTCCTTGGGTTGGAATTATTATTATTATTATTATTTTAAATATATATACATATAACTTAAAATACCATGCATCTTTAACCCATGTAACCAAACTTATCTAAATTTTTATTATCATCATTTTTTTTTGTTTTTTGTTTTTTTTTTGTTTTTTTTAATTATATACTATCCCTTTTCCTTAGTTGTTACCTTTAACAAAAAAAACATAAATAATATAATAATTCATTATGCAACCCACAATTATATGTTAAAGTGTGTGTGTTTAAATTAAGGTTTAAGAATACATGTTAAATGAGTATATGAGCAAAATTAAGTAATTGTAATGCGAGAGTTTGTAAACCTGAATATTTCAAGAAGTATTATGATAGACCTTATTAAGAATAGTTACTAAGATGTGTCTCAAGAGTCATAAAAAGATCTCCTTTACTTTGCCATTATAGTAACAACAATTTTGCACATGCTTTATGAAATAAAAAACACATTTAGTTTTTTTTTTTTAGCTACTACCCTCTCCCCTCAACCAAAACGAGATATTGTCCTCAATGTTCTAAGGTAGAAAGATAGAGTATAGAAGATATCACCTGAAATAACGAACACTGACAAACCTGAAACAAATATAAGAAACAACAAAACACAATAACAAAACCAAAAGACACAAAGATTCATAAATGAAGGCTCAAATCTAATTTAAGCTTTTTACGGCTTTCCTTAGATGACCAATTTATGCGACTCATAGAGGGATCAATTACAAGAATGAAAGATTATAGTTGGTAAATCAATTGTTAAGCAGTAAAAGCAGAGATTATGATTTGTCGTGCATAAGATGTTAGAAATTCCTATTCCACAACATGATCAAGAAAAGACAACAACTTATCATAATAACCATTAACATTTAACAAACTTATGGGCTTATGGTGAATGTGCAGTTGGGCCCAAGAGGAAATATGAAAGATCTCTTCCAATGTGCCTAGACCACCTAATAAAGCAATGAAGGCATCAGCATGGTTAAACATTACATTCATTTGAGCCAACATTGTGGAGACCTGAAGTTCCTCTCCAATTGTTTTTCCAATGATGTCCCCTTGTGCTAAAGCTTCGGGGATGACCCCCAGAAAGCTTTGGGGACGACTCCCAAAACTTGACTACGTCCTAAAAATGCAGCTATTGACACACCTCCTATTAACCCCAGACTACCTTCCCCATACACTAAATGAATCTTTCTCTCAGCTAGCACCTGACCAAGATGATTTGCTGATTCTAAAAACTCCTTTTCTTTCTCAAGACTAGATCCACCAAAAAGACAAATACTTTTTATTTGATGACTTGAGAAACTTGCCATTTCTACACACTTCTTTATTTGATGAATGTATGGGTTGAGTGGAAAAGAAGGGAAGAAAGAGGATTTTATAGATAAGAAATTAAAAGGGCAATCATACCACCTATGTGGAGGCCAACTGAAGTCTCTCTCTCTCTCTCTCTTTATTTATTTATTTTTGAAAAAGCATGTGTATGTACAGGTAGTTGTGATTGTGCCTCACATCTTCCCTTCGTTTTACGTCCAAGAACAGCTTAAACGCCCTCTATGGGTCGGGGATAGGCTTCCCATTCAGTTTTCTTAAAAACTGGCAAATAAGGTCTTTTTTTGTCAGATTCTCAAGACTAAGTCGAGCATGTTCTTTATGAAATAATGGCCATAAATCATGAATTGCACGATACACTTCTCCACTAGGATGTGTCTCAAGATTTAATAGAAGATTATCTAAAGACTCCTTACTCAGGCCATCCTTAATAAATTGTATTTTATCTTCATGGTTTATAGATACCATTCCTAAAGAACAACATTGTGCATTATAAGTCCATCTGACACATCGATGACAGACTTTCAGTCATTTTGCATGATGTTTCTTTACAAAAATGCTTTTACCTGTTCCAGGCATGTGTAAAATGAAGGAATTCGAGGACTCACTTGATAATCAGACCTTTGCTTCAATCAACCAGTGAATATCTTCAGGAATTCCATGATTCACTAACAACCTTAATCTTACACATCTAGCATGATAAATTTTTGTAATCACATTCTGAGGCAAAGCGGGAAAATACTTTTTTAATTTTTCAAGATTAGTGTTCATTTTCAAATGAGAATTGGAAGAGAGATTCATAGAATTGCACAAATATATACACAGATATCAGTTATTATAGAAAACTGAAAGAACCGAGTTAAGTCACGGAGTACCGTTGTCCGCCATTTGACCAGGGTGAGAGAAACTAGCAAAAATCACTTAAAAAGAAACACAAAAACAATGTGAGAAAAATAAAATAATCAACCTTTATCTACAAGATCATTCAAACCAGTTGATTCATTTTCACTATGAAAATTATCAAAGTAAGCTTTCAAACAATGTTCATTTTTCTTAAAAACATTGTCATTCATTGAATTCTCAATATCACAGGCCCTATAAGGATTGCTCCATCTTGATCTTAGCTCTCTAGGGAATGAATAGAGTTAAGAATTATAAAACAAAACTTTTTGACCAATATTAATTTTTTGACAATTTTCACAAGTTTTGCAAAATGCATGAGTGTCCTTGAACATGGTAAGCCAATAAAATCCATTTTGAAAGATTTTTGCAGCTGTCTTTTTTGATGAGAAATAACTTCCACATGCTTCAAAATGACAAAGTTTAATGACACTACTTACCTCATTATCGGGAATGAATCTTTGAAATATTTGATCAGGACAATATTTGAAAAAGTTAGGGTTATCACAATAAAAGTTCTTCACTTTGTTCAAAAATTTTTCTTTGTCTTGGGTACTCTAATCAGTTGGCAAATCTCTTAAAGCAAGAAAATTGACATTTTTATCATACCAAGGCATTGGACTAAGAGAAAGTAAGGATTCGTTAGGAAAGTAATCATCGATTGATGTGATGTCAAATGTCGAATGTGTTGTCACTTTTGACAAAAGATCCGCATCAACATTTTCGGTGTGTTTTTCATTTGTGATTTCTTTCTCAGAATAAATCATTTGCAAATCTTCAAATTCATCCAACTCATTTTTACTTAAAGTAGATTGAAGTTGATCATAATCTAATTCATCAATATGATCTACTTCTTGTAAATCATTATCATCTCCAGGTTGCTTGCAAATGTTGAAAATATTCATCTCCAATGTCATGTTTCCAAATGATAGCTTCATCAGTCCATTCCTACAATTAATCAATGCGTTAGAGGTTGCAAGAAACGGACGTCCTAAAACATTAGAAGTTGCAAGAAACGGACGTCCTAAAATAACAGGAAATGAATTACATGCTTCAATAGGTTCTGTGTCCAAGATAATAAAATACATAGGATAAATGAATTTATTGGCTTGTACTAACACATCTTCGACTATTCCTCTAGGCACTTTTACAGATCTATCGGCAAGTAAAAGAGTTATAGAAGTTGGTTTTAACTCACCTAGATTGAGACTTTGAAAAACTGAATATGGAAGTAAATTCACACTAGCACCAAGATCAAGTAAGGCTAAATTCACACTAGCTCCAAGATCAAGTAAGGCTCTTTCAATTTTATGCTCTCCAATAAAGCAAGAAATTGTAGGACATTCTCCAATAAAGCAAGAAATTTTAGGACAACCAGGGTCTTTATATTTCAAATCATTATTGTTCTGAAAAATGGCACTTACTTGTTCGGCTACAAAGGCTTTCTTTTTCACATTCAGTTTCCTCTTCACAGTGCATAGATCTTTAAAAAATTTAGCATAGGAAGTTTAATAGCATCCAACAAAGGTATATTGATCCTTACTTGTTTGAAAGTTTCAAAAATTTCAGAGTTGTGATTGACTTTTCTTTGTTTGGTCATGGCTTGAGGAAATGAAAGTACTGGCGGGGAATCAGTCATTTCTTTGCAATTTTCAGATTCAACTCCTTCCTTACCCTTAGAGATTGACTCATCATTTTTCTCACAAGGTTCAAGAGTGGGTTTTTCAATAACCTTACCACTGCGAAGAGTAGTGACTGATTTGACTTGATCCATACGTGGCTTCCGGAACTACTTGTATTTGCATTATATTGCCCCTTGGAATTTTGTTGTGGTTGAGATAGAAAGTTACCTTTCACTTGGAAACTGAAAGCAGATGCCAATTTTGCAAGAGTATCTTTAAAATCTGTCATGTTTTGAGCAAGTTAAGTATTGATTGTCTCTTGCTTTTCAATGAATGCATGCAATATTTCCTCAAGATTTTTTCTAGGAGGTGGATCATAAGGAGGTGCATATCCATGAGAATTTTAGAAATTGTGGTGTGCTTGAAACGGTGGTTGTGAAGTTTGTACATTGTTATTATCACTCTTCCAACTGAAATTTGGGTGATTTCTCCAACCAGGTTTGTATGTTTGGGAGTATGGGTTGTGGTTGGCCCTTTGGAAACTGTTTAAAGCATAGGCTTGTTTATAAAGACATTCCTTAAAAGAAGGCAAGTGATTGATACTTAAAAGTGTATTTTTATCAAGGTTTTATATCATCATTTTGCACTTGAAGTATCAATAACTCCTTAACTAAATCATGTTTTATAATAATATATCTAATAATATAAGATAACTTTAATTTATGGTAAATGTTCATTTTAAATACAGGCCTATCACATAAATGAAAGGATTGATTGATGAATTTAAGAACTGAAATTCAAAGGATAAAGAGATGGCCAAACTTAGAAAAGAGATGTCGGTGCAATCCAAATCGGACTACTGTTCGGTAATTTGGTCATATCTGGAGCTATAGATCTCAGATTTAGGTCTACTTTATATAGATGGAAAGGTAAGATATAGGCCTACAACTTTCATATGGAGCTCAAGATCTAGAAAGGCCATTTTCAAGTCCAAATTGTAGCAACAACAAAGAAGCCTGAATCTGTCCTCCAGCCCGAGCACTGTTCAGTATTTTGGCCATATCTGAAGTTCTAAAAGTCTAAATGAGCTGAAGTTTTTACACAAGAAAGCTGAGAAACTTTTCGACAACTTTCATGTTTTCGAGTGGCTCCAATTTTGAAGTTATCATTTATGCCTTTCATTTCCTTTCCTTTACTTAGTTAACTTTTATGTTCTTATTTTGTTTATCTATTTTGCTTTCTTTCATTATGTCTAGCTAAGTTAATTATGTCAAGGTGAAAAGGTTACACTAATGGTGTGAGAATAAGTATAATGTAAACTTAATATGGACTTTAATGTTTGATACTAACATGTTTTATATTTGTTATCTTGTTTACTCTTTAATACTTTGCTTGTTAAATGATTAATCTTGATTTATGTTGTATAACACTTGGTACAACAAATGCTTGGCACTTTCATAGCCCATAATGTATGGTATAACCGACACCTGAGCTATGAAAGGAACTTGATTTGTTGTTAACATAAGTTATAATCATGAATGCTTGATGAGATTTACAAGTATTAGCATTAATTGAATAAGATGACTAATGTAATCATGTTAACAATATATAATCTGATTGGAACCTCCTTTGTGTGTGGTTTCCAATTCAATAATAAGAGTTTATACTATACTTGTTTGATATACCATTAGTGGAACCTCTAACCTTGACATTTGTTATTATTATTGTTTAATCCTTACTTTAATATTTCATCTCTAAGTTCTCATCATCATCATCTTCTTCTTCTTCTCTTTCTTTATTATTATTATTATTACTATTGTTGTTGTTGTTATTGTTGTTTTATAATTGTTGTTTATAATTTGTACAATTAACCTCCCTGTGGTTCGACCCCGGTCTTGCCGGGTTATTTATTACTTCGACACTCCTGCACTTGGGAGAAGACATCAACCTTTTAGTCGTGTCAAGTTTTTGGCGCCGTTGCCGGGGAGGTAAGTTTTTGTATAAATTATAATATTTATTTTATTTTTTATTTTCTCTTTTCTTGTATATAACTTTATTCATTTTCTCTTGTTTCTTCTTCTTTTGTTTTCCTTTTCCTTTTATTCTATTCCTACATGTGCGTGAGAATGTGGTCACGTACATTAAGTGGTAGACTTTATAGGGTATCCTCATCATTTTCAGAAAATATGGCCGAAGAAGATAATTAATCACTTCATAATGAGAATAATGAGAATAACCGTGTTAGAACACTTAGAGACCACATGAATCCCATAAGAACAAGTGCACCATCATGTATAGTTTTTCCTCCCGATGCATCTCATTTTAATTTTAAGCCATACATTATTCAACTTTTACCTTCTTTTTATGGCTTAGAATTGGAAAATCCATACTTGCATTTAAGGGAATTTAAGGAGGTTTGTAACATATATAATAATTTAAATTGTAGCATGAACACCATCAGATTAAAGCTTTTTCCTTTTTCATTAAAAGATAAAGCTAAAACATGGCTACAAAATTTAAGTCTAGGATCCATTCGTGCTTGAGATGGAATGCAACAACAGTTTTTAAAGAAGTTTTTCCCATCTCACAGAACAAACTCTTTCAAAAGACAAATCACCACTTTCACTCAAAAACCTAGAGAAACATTTTACCAATGTTGGGATAGGTATCGAGACTTGGTTAGTACTTGCCCTCATCATGGTTTTAAAACATGGAGATTGGTTTCACATTTTTATGAAGGGTTAACACCTAGAGATAGGCAAATGGTTAAATTGATGTGCAATGGAACTTTTAAAGATAAAGACCCTGATGAAGCAATGGAGTACTTAGACTTGTTAGCTGAAAATGCTCAAAATTGGAACACCGCAGGTACTTATGAGGCACCGAGTAAAACTCAACCTCATACATTTAGTGGAGGTATGTACAACCTTAGGGAAGATCATGACCTTCAAGCCAAGTTTGCATCTTTAACTAGAAAAATCGAGACACTAAAATTAAAAAAGAGTGGTCAATTAAAATCTATTGAAAACATTGTATGTCAAATATGTGAAACAAATGAACACTCAACCAATAATTATCCAACCTTGCCTTCTTTTAAGGAATGTCTCCATGAACAAGCCCATGCTTTAAATAGTTTCCAAAGGGCCAACCACAACCCATACTCACAAATATACAACCCTGGTCGGAGAAATCACCTAAATTTTAGTTAAAAGAGTGAGAACAACAATGCACAAACTTCATAACCACCGTTTCAAGCATACCATAATTTCTAAAATTCTCATGGATATGCACCTCCTTATGCTCCACCTCCTAGAAGAAATCTAGAGGAAACATTGCATGCATTCATTGAAAAGCAAGAGACAATCAATACTCAACTTGCTCAAAATATGACAGATTTTAAAGATACTCTTGCAAAATTAACATTTGCTCTCAGTTTTCAAGAGAAAGGTAGGTTTCCATCTCAACCACAACAAAATCCCAAGGGGCAATACAATGCAAATGCAAGTAGTTCCGGAAGCCAACACATGGATCAAGTCAAATCAGTCACTACTCTTCGTAGTGGTAAGGTTATTAAAAAACGTTCTCTTGAACCTTATGAGAAAGATGATGAGTCAATCTCAGAGGGTAAGGAAGGGGTTGAATCTGAAAATAGCAAAGAAAAGACTGATTCTTCGCCAGCACTTCCATTTCCTCAAGCCATGACCAAACAAAGGAAAGTCAATCACAACTCTGAAATTTTTGAAACTTTCAAACAGGTAAGAATCAATATACCTTTGTTGGATGCTATTAAATAGGTTCCTTCCTATGCTAAATTTTTGAAAGATCTATGCACTGTGAAAAGGAAACTGAATGTGAAAAAGAAAGTCTTTCTAACCGAACAAGTAAGTGCTATTCTTCAGAACAATAATGCTTTGAAATATAAAGACCCTGGTTGTCCTACAATTTCTTGCTTTATTTGAGAGCATAAAATTGAAAGAGCCTTGATCTTGGTGCTAGTGTGAATTTACTCCCATATTCAGTTTTTCAGAGTCTCAATCTAGGTCAGTTAAAACCAACTTCTATAACTCTTTTACTTACCAATAGATCTATAAAAGTGACTAGAGGAATAATTGAAGATGTGTTAGTAAAAGTCGATAAATTCATTTACCTGTGGATTTTATTGTTTTGGACACACAACCTGTTGAAGTATTTAATTCATTTCCTGTTATTTTAGGACGTCCATTTCTTGCAACTTCTAACGCATTGATTAATTGTAGGAATGGACTGATGAAATGAAGCTATCATTTGGAAACATGACATTGGAGATGAATATTTTCAACATTTACAAGCAACCTGGAGATGATAATGATTTACAAAAAGTAGATCATATTGACGAATTAGTTTATGATCAACTTGAATCTACTTTAAGTAAAAATGAGTTGGATGAATCTGAAGATTTGTAAATGATTTATTCTGAGGAAGAAATCACGGATGAAAAATGCACCGAAAATGTTGATGTGGATCTTTTGTCAAAAATGACAACAAATTCGACATCTAACATCACACCAATCGATGATTACTTTCCTCACGAATCCTTACTTTCTCTTAGTCCAATGCCTTGGTATGATAAAAATATCAATTTTCTTGCTTTAGGAGATTTGCCAGCTGATTGGAGTACCCAAAACAAAGAAAAGTTTTTGAACGAAGTGAAGAACTTTTATTGTGATGACCCTAACTTATTCAAATATTATCCTGATCAAATATTTCAAAGATTCATTCCCAACAATGAGGTAAGTAGTGTCATTAAACTTTGTCATTCTAAAGCATGTGAAAGTTATTTCTCGTAAAAAAAGACAGCTGTAAAAATCTTTCAAAATGAATTTTATTGGCCCACCATAGTCAAGGACACGCATGCATTCTGCAAAACTTGTGAAAATTGTCAAAAAGTTGATACTGGTCAAAAAGTTTTGTTTTATAATTCTCAACTCTATTCATTTCCTATAGAGCTAAGATCAAGATGGAGCAATCCTTGTGGGGCCTATGATATTGAGAATTCAATGAATGATAATGTTTTTAAGGAAAATAGACATCGTTTGAAAACTTACTTTGATAATTTTCCTAGTGAAAATGAATCAACTAGTTTGAATGATCTTGTAGATAAAGGTTGATTATTTTGTTTTTTTTTCTCACATTATTTTTGTGTTTTTTTTGAGTGATTTTTGCTAGTTTCTCTCACCCTGGTCAAATGGCGGACAACGGTACTCCGTGACTTAAGTCGGTTCTTTCAGTTTCCCATAATAACTGATATTTGTGTATATATTTGTGCAATTCTTTGAATCTCTCTTCCAATTCTCATTTGAAAATGGACACTAATCTTGAAAAATTGAAAAAGTATTTTCCCGCTCTGCCTCAGAATGCGATTACAAAAATTTACCGTGCTAGATATGCAAGATTGAGATTGTTAATGAATCATGGAATTCCTGAAGATATTCGTTGGTTGATTGAAGCAAAGGTCCGATTATTAGGTGAGTCCTCTAACTCCTTCATTTCACACATGCATGGAATAGGTAAAAGCACTTTTGCAAAGAAACACCGTGCAAAACAACTAAAAGTTTGTCATCGATGTGCTAGATGGACTTGTAATGCACAATGTCGTTCTTTAGGAATGGTATCTATAAACTGTGAAGATAAAATAGAATTCATTAAGGATGGCCTGAGTAAGGAGTCTTTAGATAATCTTCTATTGACTCTTGAGACACATTCTAGTGGAGATGTGCATCGTGCAATTCATGATTTATGGCCACTATTTCATAAAAAACATGATCGAGTTAGTCTTGGGAATCTGACTAAAACAGACCCTGTTTGCCAGTTTTTAAGAAAACTAGATGGGAAGCCTATCCCCGACCCATAGAGGGCGTTTAAGCCGTTCTTGGACGTAAAACCAAGGGAAGATGTGAGCCACAATCATAATTACCTGTACATACACATGCTTTTTCAAAAGTAAATGAATAAATAAATAGAGAGAGAGAGAGTGTGTGTGTGTGAGACTCTAGCTGGCCTACATACAGGTGGTATAACTGTCTTTTTAATTTCTTATCTATAAAATCCTCTCTTCCTTCCTTTCATTTCTACTCAACCCATACATTCAACAAATACAGAAGTGTGTAGAAATGGCAAGTTCCTCAAGTCATCATATAAGAAATATTTGTGTTTTTGGTGGATCTAGTCCTGGGAAAGAAAAGGAGTTTTTAGAATCAACAAATCATCTTGGTTAAGTGCTAGCTGAGAGAAAGATTCATTTAATGTATGGGGGAGGCAGTCTTGGGTTAATGGGAGGTGTGTCAATAGCTGCATTTTTAGGAGGTAGTCAAGTTTTGGGGGTCGTCCTCGAAGCTTTAGCACAAGGGGACATCATTGAAAAAACAATTGGAGAGGAACTTCAAGTCTCCACAATGTCAGCTCGAATGAATGTAATGTTTAACCATGCTGATGCCTTCATTGCTTTACCAGGTGGTTTAGACACATTGGAAGAGATCTTTCATATTTCCTCTTGGGGCCAACTGCACATTCACCATAAACCCATAGGTTTGTTAAATGTTAATGGTTATTATGATAAGTTATTGTCTTTTCTTGATCATACTGTGGAACAGGAATTTCTAACATCTTCTGCATAATAAATCATAATCTCTACTGCTACTACTGAACAATTGATTGACCAACTACAATCTTTCATTCCTATAATTGATCCTTCTATGAGTCGCATAAATTGGTCAACTAAGGAAAGCCGTAAAAAGCTTAGATTGGATTTGAGCCTTTATTTGTGAATTTTTGTGTCTTTTAGTTTTATTATTGTGTTTTGTTGTTTCTTATATTTGTTTTAGTGTATTTTAGGTTTGTCATTGTTCATTATTTTAGGTGATATCTTCTATACTCTATCTTTCTACCGTTAAACATTGAGGACAATGTCTCGTTTTAGTTGGGGGGAGAGGGTAGTAACTAAAAAAAAAACTATGTTTTCTATTTAATAAAGCATGTGCAGAATTGTTGTTACTATGATGGCAGAGTAAGGAGAACTTTTTATGACTCTTGAGACGCATCTTAGTAATCATTCGTAACAAGGTCTATCATAATACTTCTTGAAATATTCAGATTTACAAACTCTCGCATTGTTATCACTTAATTCTGCTCATATACTTATTTAACATGTATTCTTAAACCTTAATTTACATACACACACTTTAACATATGATTGTGGGTTGCATATTGGATTATTACATTATTTATGTTCTTTTGTTAAAAGTAACAACCAAGGGAAAGGGATAGTATATAATTAAAAAAAACAAAAAAAAGAAGAAAAAAAGAAAAAAGAAAAAAATGATAATAATAAAAATGTAGATATTGGTCAACTGAGCAATTAAGCCCGAAGGGGTGTTTTAACACCTAATACCTTAAAGTCAACTGACTTAGGAGCTATTGGTCTAACGCTTGTTAAATGGGTTGAGGAGAAAAGCTTAAGGGAATCAAACATCGCACTATCTACATATCAGTATCTGCGACCCGAGTTACTAAGCTCGTAGAGGTGTCTTAATACCTAATGCCCGAAGACCGGAGTCATTAGCCGAAAGCTCGTTACATGGGTTAAAGATGCATGATGTTTTAAATTATATGTATATATATTAAAAAAAGAAAAATAAAAAGAAAAAAATAATAATCCCAACCTAAGGAAGTTAACCTTAAACATTAGAACAAAAATCTTGTTTTCTTCCAAGAAAAGCCCCATAATTATGTGTTGATACATTGAGCACAAAAGAAAGGTTTATGAATATCTTGTTAAGAGGTATTGAGCAGGTATATAAATTTAACGAGAGTTTGTTTATCTGGATAGATTAATAGAAGTTAAATGATGACTATCTTGCTTTGTGGAATTTGCAAATTGTTTTTCTATTTTGACGCTTTGATTACTAGGGACTAGTAATAAGTTGATTGGGGGTGTGATTAGTACTTAAAAGTGCATTTTTATCAAGGTTTTATATCATCATTTTGCACTTGAAGTATCAATAACTCCTTAAGTAAAGCATGTTTTATAATAATATAAGATACCTTTAATTTGTGGTAAATGTTCATTTTAAATGCAGGCCTATCACATAAATAAAAGGATTGATTGATGAATTTAAGAACTAAAATTGAAAGGATAAAGAGATGGCCAAACTTTGAAAAGAGATGTCGGTGCAATCCAAATCGGAATACTGTTCGGTAATTGAATCATATCTGGAGCTATAGATCTCATATTTAGGTCTACTTTATATGGATGAAAAGGTAAGACATAGGCCTACAACTTTCATATGGAGCCCAAGATCTAAAAAGACCATTTTCAAGTCTAAATTGTAGCAACAACAAAGAAGCCCGAATCTGTCCTCCAGCCCGAGCACTGTTCAATATTTTGGCCATATCTGGAGTTCTAGAAGTCGAAATAAGCTGAATGTTTTACACAAGAAAGTTGAGATAATTTCCTACAACTTTCATGTTTCAAGTGGCTTCAATTTTGACATCATCAATGATGTTTTGGGCAGACAAGAAAAGATAAGGATTGTTACCAAGTCAAGAGTTGGTCACCCACTCATTAATTAGTCATCAAATCAATAGTTCCCAATTTTGGCCTATAAAAGGAGGCATTTGCCATGCATTTAGGCATCTTGGTGTCCAGATCAAGATCATGCTCTTGCTTTCTCTCTTTGTATTTTTTGTAATGTTTATGCTTTGTTTTCATTAATATCAAGTTTATGCCTTTCATTTCCTTTCTTTTACTTAGTTAAATTTTATCTTATTTATGTTCTTATTTTGTTTATCTATTTTTCTTTCTTTCATTATGTCTAACTAAGTTTATTATGTCAAGGTGAAAAGGTTACACTAATGGTGTAAGAATAAGTATAGTATAAACTTAATATGGACTTTAATTTTTGATACTAACATGTTTTATATTTGTTATCTTGTTCACTCTTTACTACTTTGCTTGTTCAATGACTAATCTTGATTTATGTTGTATAACACTTGGTACAACAAATGCTTAGCACTTTCATAGCCCATACTGTATGGTATAACCGACACCTGAGCTATGAAAGGAAGTTGATTTGTTGTTAACATAAGTTATAATCATGAATGCTTGACGAAATTTACAAGTATTAGCATTAATCGAATAAGATGACTAATATAATCATGTTAACAATCTATAATCTGATTGGAACCTCCTTTGTGTGTGGTTTCCAGTTAAATAATAAGAGTTTATACTATACTTGTTTGACATACCATTAGTGGATTCTCTAACCTTGAAATTGTTTGTTATCATTATTTAATCCGTTAATTTTCCATCTCAAAGTTCTCATCAACCTTTCTTCTTCTTCTTCTTTTTCTTCTTTTTCTTTATTATTGTTGTTATTATTATTATTATTATTATTACTACTACTACTACTACTACTACTACTATTGTTGTTGTTGTTGTTATTATTATACTACTACTACTATTATTATTAGTATTATTATTGCTACTATTATTATTGTTATTGTTATTGTTACTATTGTTGTTGTTTATAATTTGTACAATTAACCTCCTTGTGGTTCGACCCCAGTCTTGTCGGGTTATTTATTACTTCGACACTCCTGCACTTGGGAGAAGACATCAATCTTTTAGTCGTGTCAGCAAGGTTGGACAGTTATTGGTTGAGTGTTCATTTGTATCATATATTTGACACACAATGTTTTCAATAGATTTTAATTGACCACTCCTTTTCAATTCTAGTGTCTCGACGTTTCTAGCTAAAGATGCAAACTTGGCTTGAAGGTCATGATCTTCTCTAAGGTTGTACGTACCTCCACTAGATATATGAGGTTGAGTTTTACTCGGTGCCTCATAAGTACCCACGGTGTCTTAATTTTGAGCATTTTCAACTAACAAATCTAAGTACTCCATTGCTTCATCAGGGTCTTTATCTTCAAAAGTTTCATTGCACATCAATTCAACCATTTGCCTATTTCTAGGTGTTAACCCTTCATAAAAATATGAAACCAATCTCCATGTTTCAAAACCATGATGAGGGCAAGTGACACAACTAAAAGATTGATGTCTTCTCCCAAGTGCAGGAGTGTCGAAGTAATAAATAACCCGGCAAGACCGGGGTCGAACCACAGAGAGGTTAATTATACAAATTATAAACAACAATTATAAAACAACAACAACAACAACAACAACAACAACAACAACAATAATAATAATAATAATAATAATAATAATAGTGGTACTAATAATAATAATAATAATAATAATAATAAAGAAAGAGAAGAAGAAGATGATGATGATGATGATAACTTAGAGATGAAATATTAATGTAAGGATTAAACAATAATAATAACAAATGTCAAGGTTAGAGGTTCCACTAATGGTATATCAAACAAGTATAGTATAAACTCTTATTATTGAATTGGAAACCACACACAAAGGAGGTTCCAATCAGATTATATATTGTTAACATGATTACATTAGTCATCTTATTCAATTAATGCTAATACTTGTAAATCTCGTCAAGCATTCATGATTATAACTTATGTTAACAACAAATCAAGTTCCTTTCATAGCTCAGGTGTCGGTTATACCATACATTATGGGCTATGAAAGTGCCAAGCATTTGTTGTACCAAGTGTTATACAACATAAATCAAGATTAGTCATTTAACAAGCAAAGTATTAAAGAGTGAACAAGATAACAAATATAAAACATGTTAGTATCAAACATTAAAGTCCATATTAAGTTTACATTATACTTATTCTTACACCATTAGTGTAACCTTTCCACCTTGACATAACTAACTTAGCTAGACATAATGAAAGAAAGCAAAATAGATAAACAAAATAAGAACATAAAAGTTAACTAAGTAAAGAAAAGGAAATGAAAGGCATAAACTTAATATTAATGAAAGCAAAGTATAAACATTACAAAAAATACAAAGAGAGAAAGGAAGAGCATGATCTTGATCTGGAAACCAAGATGCCTAAATGCATGGCAAATGCCTCCTTTTATAGGCCAAAATTGGGAACTATTGATTTGATGACTAATTGATAAGTGGGTGGCCAACTTTTGACTTGGTGACAATTCTTATCTTCTCTTGTCTGCCCAAAACGTCATTGATAACGTCAAAATTGGAGCCAGTTGCAAACATGAAAGTTGTAGACAATTGTCTCAGCTTTCGTGTGTAAACAATTCAGCTCATTTAGACTTCTAGAACTCTAGATATGGCCAAAATACCGAACAGTGCTCGGGCTGGAAGACAGATTCGGGCTTCTTTGTTGTTGCTACAATTTGGACTTGATAATGGCCTTTTTAGATCTTGGGCTCCATATGAAAGTTGTAGGCCTATATCGCACCTTTCCATCCATATAAATTGGACCTAAATCTGAGATATATAGCTCTAAATATGACCTAATTACCGAACAGTGTTCCGGTTTGGATTGCACCGGCATCTCTTTTCTAAGTTTGGCCATCTCTTTATCCTTGCAATTTAAGTTCTTCAAGTCATCAATCAATCCTTTCATTTATGTGATAGGCCTGCATTAAAAATAGACATTTACCACAAATTATAGGTATCTTATATTATTAGATACATTATTATAAAACATATTTTAGTTAAGGAGTTATTGATACTTCAAGTGCAAAATGATGATATAAAACCATGATAAAAATGCACTTTTAAGTACTAATCAGCAAGTAATAAGCAAATCTCGATACCTATCTCAACATTGATAAAATGTTTCTCCTGTTTTTTAAGTGAAAATGGTGATTTATCTTTTGAAAGAGTTTGTTTTGTGAGATGGGAAAAACTTCTTTAAAAACTGTTGTTGCATTTCATCCCAAGCACGAATGGATCTTGGTCTCAAATTTTATAGCCATGTTTTAGCTTTATCTTTTAATGAAAAAGGAAAAAGCTTTAATCTGATGGTGTTCATGCTACAATTTGAATCATTATATGTGTTACAAACCTCCTTAAATTCCCTTAAATGCAAGTATGGATTTTCCAATTCTAAGCCATGAAAAGAAGATAAAAGTTGAATAATGTCTGGTTTAAAATTAAAATGAGATGCATCGGGAGGAAAAACTATGCATGATGGTGCACTTGTTCTTGTGGGATTCATGTGGTCTTTAAGTGTTCTAGCATGGTTATTCTCATTATGAAGTGATTGATTATCTTCTTCAGCCATATTTTCTAAAAATGATGAGGATACCCTATAAAGTTTACCATTTGATGTACGTGACCACGCTCTCATGCACATGTAGGAATAGAATAAAATAAAAAAGAAAACAAAAGAAGAAGAAATAAGAGACAAGAAACAAAGTTATATATAAGAAAAGTGAAAAGAGAAATTAAAATAAATACTATAATTTATACAAGAACTTACCTCCCCGGCAACGACACCAAAAACTTAACACGACTAAAAGATTGATGTTTTCTCCCAAATGCAGGAGTGTCGAAGTAATAAATAACCCGACAAGATCGGGGTCGAACCACAGATAGGTTAATTGTATAAATTACAGATAATAATAATACAACAACGATAATAATAATAATAACAACAACAATAATAATAGTAATAACAATAACAACAACAACAACAA
>NW_011500386.1:155535-158933 GCF_000495115.2 Populus euphratica
CAACAATAATAATAGTAATAACAATAACAACAACAACAACAACAGCAATAATAATAATAATAATAATAATAATAATAATAATAATAATGATAATAATAATAATATAATAATAAAGAAAAAGAAGGTGAAGAAAAAGAAGAAGAAGATGAAGATGAAGAGAACTTTGAGATGGAATATTAATGTAAGGATTAAACAATGATAATAACAAATGTCAAGGTTAGAGGATCCACTAATGGTATGTCAAACAAGTATAGTATAAACAAAATAAGAACATAAATAAGATAAAAGTTAGTTAAGTAAATGAAAGGAAATAAAAGGTATAAACTTGATATTAATGAAAACAAAGCATAAACATTGTTGTAACCCATTTTTGGGTCCCATGTAATATATATAGAAAAAAAATAACTAATTTAAAAATAATAACAGTAAAAAAAGGGATGTCACAATGCTTAGAAAATGGTCAAAAATTGGTTGACGAGGTTTACAATTACAAAGATTAAAATTTGACAGTATTTTGTTGACTGATGAGAGCCTTGTTGACAAAGAAAATTCAATTTTAGGAAGAAAAGTCCAAAATAAGATGTTTATGGATTCAATTAAATTTTAATAAAGGTTTAATTGAATTTATAGAGGTTTTAATTGCAAGAAAAATTGATTTTTGAGTTAATTTGGGCTTTTATTAGAAGAAATTAAAGTTATGGGGTCAAAATATAATTTTTGAGAGTTAATTTGGTCATATCAGGGGCTTAATTGCATAAATATTGAAGTTTGATGGCCAATTAGGGACTTAATTGAAGAAATCTGAAACCGAAATCTGAAACCAAGGATCAAATTGTAAAACCACGCCTAAATTGAAAGCCTGATTTTGAATCTGACGTGTTTTGGCGCCAATTCTCATTTAATGACGCGGCACGTTTTGGGAAAAACGACGACGTTTCATGCACTGTTTATATAAAAAAAAAAATGACAAAACTCAAAACGGTGCCGTTCATCATCTTCTTCCCTTGGACACGCAGAGAATAGAGGAAGAAAATGTGTTTTTCTCCTCTGTTTTCACCAATCTTTTTACCAATATTTCACCTTCAAAAAGACGTCTACACAACTCAATTTCCACGTGTTGGAAGAACGGTGGAGGAGCGGCAGCACAGTGGTCGCCCCAGCCACGTCCCCTCCCCTGTTTTTGCCTATAAAAGTAGGGGAGGCAGTAATAAAAAAAAAAAGGAAAAAAGAGAGGGAGAAAAAAAAGGAGAGAAGGAGACCAAATCCAAGGATAGAAGGAGACCAAACCCGAGGAGAGAAGAGAAGAGAAGAGAGAAAAAAAAAAGAGAAGAAGAAGTAGAAAAGTGTGAAAAACCAAGGAGAGAGAGAGAAGAAAAACACAGCAAAACACCGGCCACCGTGTCTCCGCTGCCAGCAGCACCGCCTTGACGCCAATCCCAAGTAACCTCTGGCTGCCTCGTCTCTTTCTCCTTTGCTCAGCCACCATCTGCGTTTGCATGCAGAACATGAATTAATTCATGTTCTGTAGCAAATGAGGGGGGGCTAGTTACTGTACACTGGTCCAGCCCATTTGCACAGTAACCAACCCATTTGGTTTTGGGCCGGGTCCGGCCCATTTTAAAAAAAAATTAAAAATTAATTTTTTTTATTTTTTTTATTTATGCATTTTTTCTTAGTATTGGTCTGTATTTTATGTCATAAAAAATACAAATTTGGTATTCAAAACACCCGGTTTTTGTCAACTTAAAAAAAAATTGAAAACAAAAAAAAATGTTTTTGTGCATACGGCCAAGTGTCTCAAAAGCTAAAAAATCATATTGTATTTTTCATTCATCAAAAACAATATTTTAGCATGCATTTTGGCTTTAATAACCAGTTTATTAAAGTCAAGAGAACATTAGCCAAAATTTCAAAAACAACAAAAAAATTATTTTGTTTTGTTTTAGTATCAGGGATTATGAGGTTATACGTAACACGTATTCCTAGTATTAAATAAAAAGTATTTTTTATTTAATGACATAGAACATCTAGGTTTTTACCCGATAAGATAAAGATTTCCTTACAAAGGAGGACTTTTCTTAAACCTTAGATAGACATATAATTAGATACCACAACATGATTTCATATTTTATCATACAAAATAATGCAGTCTACCTTAGGTAGGGCATATTTGGGGTGCAAATACCTTCCCTTTATGCAATCAGTCTCCGTACCCGATCTCTGAGACCAATTAGGGTTCTTAGTTACTAGAATACTAGGTGGCGACTCCCATTCAAATTTTCCATTGATAAGAGACAAGAATTCCTTGTCTCTTCATATCTTGCTAGAAATACACCATTTTCCATCTTTTCAAAGGATGGTGAATGATCGTCGCGACGCCGCACACGTGCGATAGAATGGCGACTCCACTAGGAACTCTTCTTGTGGACTAAGCATGTGTTTTTGTCTGATAATTGAGTTGTCTTATTTGTGTGTTATTTGTTAATATGTATTTATTGTCTTACATGCTTTCATGCTTTCATTTATGTACATATATGTTCATGAGATCACATGCTTTAATTTTTTGACAACACACAAACAAGCTTCTAAGTTAAGTGGGGAATTAGCAATCTACCCTATGACTATTGGTCGGGTTCAGATGCGTGAAACACCCAACTCATATCTGAGTGCCTGCTTGGTAATGGCGGGCATACGTGCTTTAGGTGTTCTTTGCAACGCCCCCATACTGCCTTTACGAAGGTCGTCACTGGGCAGATATGAGACCCTTTTGAGACTAAGTAGAGAAAGCCTACCTTGTGTTGCACACACTGATTAGAACTCGACTTTAGGATATATATTACTTTGCTGTCATTTGCATTTAATCATGTAAAACTATCATCACTGCAGGTTGAACTGAAATCATGACTGAGTATCAATCTTTTCACAAGTTTGGGCAAGAATCTGAGCTGACTCAGGTAGCTAAAGGAAAATGTCTAAGAATCAATATCAGTAAATTACCCGAGATTACCAAGATAAATCACACAATTAATGACTTAGAGAAGTTGTGGTCTATTATAGGATATGTTGATGATACTCTTTTTGAAAGGTGATATGGGAGAATTGCACAAATAATGAGGTTACCCCTACAAACAGCAGCAATCAAAGCCCTAGTCACCTTTTGGGATCCTAGTTATCGCTGTTTCACTTTTGAAAACATAGATATGACACCTACCTTGGAGGAATACGAGAGGATCCTGGATTTTCCAAATAATAGTCATTACATTTACCTTAGATGAAATTTTAAAGGCACAACCGTAGAGGTGGTAAAGTTATTAGGCTTAGGACAAATCAATCAATGCAGAATAGCTAATGGGGGTTTCAAATGGAAAGTCATTGAAGACAGGATGAAGAAGAATGCC
>NW_011500386.1:158946-174131 GCF_000495115.2 Populus euphratica
TGCCGAGGATGGCAGATTGGGAGATGAACGATACCGATTGGTGGCTTTCGCCATATTTGGCCTTGTATTGTTTCCATCTAAAATTAAGGTCATCAGTTTGGAAGCCACAACTGTTTTCTTAGAATACGAGCATGACCAGATCAATCCTGAAACCATGCTGTCACTCAACCATTGTAAAATGAATGGCAATGGAGCAATGAGGTGTTGTGTCCCTATATTATATTTATGGATTATCAGTCATATTGAGACACCAAGGGACATCTTCAACAACTTTTAGTGGTTTGACCTTCGACCACTGAAAGTTACAATAGAGGAGACTTGGAGACATTGGAATGAGAAAGCATGGATAAAGAAGTATTATGCACTACCACAAAGCAACTTCAAATGGAAAGCACCATGGATGAATAACACAGTTTGCACAATAAGTTATGGGAGCAAGGTATGGGTTCCCCTGATTGGTGTTACTGGATACATCAGTTATGCCCCAGCACTAGTAACAAGATAGTTGGGTGGAATGCAATATACACCAAGAACTTTGGGTTTAACAAATTTCTTTGGTTTATTCAAACATCAGTCATACCTCAAAGAAATGGAACTCATTCGATAAGACTGGGAAAGACCCGTACTAGTGAAAAAGGAAGAAGGCAGCATGTTTGAATCATCTGTCAGCCAGAATTATGCATTTCGGAGAAATAGAAATCTTTCTGGGGTCATTGAGTCTTCAAAACCTGAACATCCCGAGTCCGCAATAAAGCAACTAAAAAGAAAAAGGACTGATCAGGAGGAAGAACTAAGAAGACAGTTAGAGAGATGCGGCACAAACCTCGGCAAAAGCAAAAGGCAAAAGCAAATCCTGGAAAAACAATTAGAAGAAGAAAATACAATGAGGAATTGTTTGAACCAACAATTCGAAGAGAAAGATGAGCAATTAACATCTTGCAAACAATGGCATAGAAGGGCAGAGATAGCTGAAGCACTAGCTAAACTGATCTAGGATGAGTTAAAGGATCTCAGAACTGAAAATGATAAACTGGTTCATAAACATAGGCTCACAGAAAAAGAGTTGGCCAAAACCAAGAAATCAGCGCAAAGCAAGATAAATACAGATAAAGAGATAGTGGATTCTATGAAGAGAGAAAGGAGCAGTTTCATAGGAAAGATGGAAAATGAGAAAGAAAACATTCGGCAAGCCCACCTTGATATAGAAGAAGAGAGAAATATGCGTACCCAATATATGGTACAGTTGGAAGAGGAGAGAGTATGAGAAAGGCTACTGAGGCTGATATGAGAGATTACCAGAAAAGGGCCGAGTATTCAAAAGAACAGATAATGATTCTACAATCCAAGTTGGAGATGCAAGAAGTAGGGTTGAGAAGTCATTACGGTGTTATAGAAGAAGAGTTACATGAGTTAAAGCAAGAGTACCAAGAATGTCAAGACTATATTGACAACTTTGCAGTTCAAATGAACTCCAAAAACGCCGAGCTAGACATTGAAAGAGAAGAATTACAAAGAGCTAAGGCTATATTATCACTATTAGAACTAATGGTCCGAACATTGGAAAGAAGAAATGAAGTCTTGGGAGCCAACAACAAAGTGAGCATCACAAATAACACTTTGTTGCATGACCAAATAAGACATATGACAAAATAGGTCGAGCAAGTGGCCCGCTTTGCTCAGAGAATGCAACAACAGGCAACCCAAGTTGGAAATAATGCTACAAAGTATTGAGAATACTTGGGGGCTCTCACTTCCTTTATTAATGATTTAGTGAATAAGGGAATTGCCTTTTAGCGTAACAATGTATTCCGGCTATTGCTATTTTGTAAAATTTTTACCACCTCCAGTTAGTTATAAAAAGGCCATCTTTCTTTCCAAATTGAGTTTTGGGTAGTTAAATCTGATAAAGAACTTGGCAAACACTCTTTACAACAATCAGTTCGGCTCAGAAATATTGCTTAAAGGATTATGAAAGTCATGAATCAGTTCATTAAAATATATGCATCACATATGCATCTTATTTTGCATCATATGTCTGTTTATAATATGTCATTTGCATACTCCAGTGAAACATAGGTCCCCCACCCAAGGTCCATTACACCAGAAACAGAACAAGAATGGAACACGAAGAAAGGGCTCTTCTAGAATCCCGCTACCAGAGTGAGCTAGAATCAGTGAAAAATGAAGTGTCACGGATGACTAATCTGCTTGAACAGCTATTAAAAGCAAAAAGTGGGGAGGGAACATCTACTCAGCCAGCTACAAGTTTGCCTGCATCTCACATTCCCACAGCATCTCCGATTTTAGGGGCAGAGTCAGTAGCGGAACAACATTCTGCGCTAACCATCCCTATCCGGTTAGCTCACATGCCACCTACCGGGGATTTAACACCGAATAGGCCTTCTGAAAATAGGTCTGGTAGTTTCATCAGCCAAGATAAGATATCTATATTAGAAGAATGATTAAGAGCTATAGAAGGAAATGATTGGTTCGACCCAATACGAGCAGCTGAGGTGTGTTTGGTACCAAACATCGTGGCACCAAAAGATTTCAGGGTCCTAGAATTCACCAAATATACAGGCTTGGAGTGCCCAAACACGCACCTTCGATCTTACTGCAATAAGATGACTGAAGTAATCCATGACGATAAAATGCTTATCTATTTTTTTCAAGATAGTCTGTCAGGCTCTGCTTTAAACTGGTATATGCAGTTGGAAACAAGTAAAATCAAGAATTGGAAAGATTTGTAGAGGCGTTTCTCAAATAGTATAAATTCAACCTGGAAATAGCTCCAGATCGAACAAGCCTGATGTCCATAGAAAAGAAAAGCCAGGAGTCAGTCAGGGTGTATGCACAAAGATGGAGGGATGAGGCGACACATGTTCAACCCCCTTTAATCGAGACCTAGATGGTGACTTTATTCACTAATATCTTTAAAGCACCTTACTATGAGCATTTAATGGGCAGCTTATCTCAACATTTTTATGATGTTGTACGCATAGCAGAGAGGATAAAGCAAGGTATTAAAGCAGGCGCATACCAGAGCCTCTAGAGAAAAAAGGTTATTTAAGAAGAAGAAGAGAAGGGGATGTTAACAACTTAGAAGGAGGTTATAAAGGCAAGAGAGTAAATTACCCTAACCTACAAATACCTACCCCGCAATTCACCAATATAAACTTTACCAAACCTTTGCACCCAAATTCAACCAACCAAATCAATCACCCACTAAACAACCAAAACAATTATCAAAGGCCATATACCAATTATACTTCTGAGCAATTACCTCCATTACTGATGCCTTTAAAAGATTTATACGCTAAATTGCTAAGCATTGGGCAAATAACTCCAATCCTTTTACCACCAATTCAACCACCCTTTCCCATATGGTACAAGCCAGAACTAGCTTATGAATACCATGCTGGTAATCCTGGGCACGCAATTGAAACTTGCTATACTTTTAAAAGGAAGTTGTTAGAACTCATCAAAATGAGGTGGGTATCTTTCGAAGACGCGCCCAACATCAATTCAAATCCATTGCCTAAACATGCTCCTGTTAATTCGGGAGTGAGCATGATAGAAGTTGCCAATCAAAAACAAGTATTGAAGGTATCCATGAAAAGGTTGTATGATATGTTGTTACAATCAGGATTACTAAACATGAATACTGCATGTCAGTTGGGAGGTGATAACTATTGTAAGTTCCACGAGATGGAGGGACATCATATTGAGGATTGTATCAAGTTTTGCCAGAAGATTGCAGAGATGCTAATCATGGGAGAATTAAGACTTGAAACCACGAGGGACGACTAAGAGGTGAGTATGATGAAAGGCCAAGATAAATTGTCAAAAGTATGTAGAGTTCAAACTATAGCTAATGGGTTACCAAAACTGATCCTAACTAAACCTTCATTTACAACAAAAGATCACAATGCAATGCCATATAGCTATGGTTATACCTCGAACACTCAAGCCCCCATCCCTTTCTTTCATACTGAGATCAGTGGGCTAACACAAAGTGGCCGTTGTTTTACACCCAAGGAGGTAAAAAGAGCCAAAGACAAGGAAGTGGTGGATCTTGACAAAGAAATAAAGGTAAATAAACCAGTAATGGAAGAGGAGTCAAATGAATTTTTGAAGTTGATAAAGCACAGTGAGTATTGCATAGTAGATTAACTCAAAAAGACTCCAGCAAGGATATCCCTCATATCCTTGATACGAAGCTCAAAGCCACATCGAAATGCCGTACAAAAGGTACTGAATGAGGCGTATGTACCCCAGGACATTGAACAGAAAACCATGGAGCACTTGGTAGGGAGGATCCACGCTTCTAATTACCTATACTTCACGGCTAATGAATTAGATGTTGAAGGAACTGGACATAACAAACCTTTGTATATCACCATGAAATGCAAAAACTGCCTTGTTGGAAAAGTACTCGTCGATAACGGCTCGACTCTTAATGTATTGCCAAAACATATGCTGAAAGAAATGTCAGTCGACGAATCTCATATGAAGCCTAGTACCATGATAGCAAGAGCATATGATGGCTCGCCTAGACAGATCAATGGGACTTTAGAGGTAGAGATGTATGTGGGACCACAAATGTTCTTAGTAGCACTCCAAGTGATGGATATCCACCCATCCTATAGCATGTTGCTGGGAAGGCCTTGGATCCATGCAGCTGGGGTGGTAACTTCATCTTTACACCAGTGTTTGAAATATATCATGAATGGGATGTCAGTAACCGTTAAAGTAGAGGAAACGATCTCCATGATAAAGAATCTCGCTATACCTTTCTTTGAGGCAGAAGATTGCGCAGGTGAGAATCTCCATGCCTTTGAGATTGTAAATACTAAGTGGGTACCTGAAACCACAATGTTAAGAAAGCCGAGGATTTCAGAAGTAGAAAGAATGGCAACTAAATGCTTTTTGGAACATGGAATCCCATTCCAGTATAATCCTATCACTAAAATACCAAAAAGGATTAAGCCAATTAAGATAAGATGTGCAGACCAAAGATTTGGGTTAGGATATAAGCCTAAGAAGGAGGACCATCGTTGGGCTGCCGATAGACGAAGAGAACGAAAAATGGCTAGAATCGAGGGAAGGGAGCTTGAAGAAGAAAAACTAGAAATCCCTTATCCCCTGATGGTGTCTTTCCCAAAGGAAGCATATGTGATGCAACCAGATAATAGAGTAGAAGATGTTGTTCAAAGGGTGGTAGCTATGAGCATCAACACCATGGAGGAAGATAAGGTGGAAGGAAGTAACACGACAACAGTAGTGAAAAAGGAAGATAAAGTGCTACCACAACTGACTATTCATATTCTAGAAGAACTCCCCACCAAGACTTTTGTGTGAAGGTTGGCTAAAGGTGAAAAGTTTCAAAACTGGGTGACCCAAGAAGCCCTATTAGTGTTTAAAATGTAAACCTCCTTTGTTTGCCTTCACATGCCTCTATCGTTGTTTTCTTTTGTCTTTCTGGTTGATAATCAAGGCTCATGATATCAGCTAGATTTTGTCTTTGTCATTGAGCCCACTTTCCTAATCAATGAGATAACGTTTTTCTTTGCATTCATTTGTTTTTATGCATGTCTTTACATTGAACATTTTCCACTTTTAGGAACCCTGAAAGCGGATCTTCCCCGACATCACATACATTTAACATTAAGAATGAATGGCCAAACTTTAACAAATATATGACAATGATGGAAGAAGAAGAATGGGATGAAAGTAATATCAGAGAATTCACAAAGCTAGTAGAGCAACATGAAAAAACCTGGGAACCTGCTGCTGAAGAACTCAAAACTATAAATGTGGGTAGTGATCAAGCTAAAAAAGAATTGAAAATAGGGACATTAACCACGCCTAAGCAAAGGGTAGAGTTAATAGCTCTATTACATGAGTATGCAGATGTTTTTGCTTGGTCTTACGAGGATATGCCTAGGTTGAACACAAACATCGTGGTACACAAGATCCTATTAGAGGAAGGTTGTAAACCAGTCAAACAGAAGTTAAGGAGAGCACATCCGGATACATGGATTAAAGTGAAAGAGGAACTCGAGAAATAATGGAATGCTAGATTCCTAGAAGTTGTTAAATTCCCACAATAGGAATCCAACATTGTTGTCGTACCAAAGAAGGAAGGGAAGATTAGAATTTGCGTGGACTTTCAGAATTTGAACAAAGCTAGCCCCAAAAATGATTTCCCACTGCCCCACATAGACATTTTAGTTGACAATGCTACTCGTAGTTCCATATATTCCTTTATGGATGGTGCTAAACAAATGTCAAGGTTAGAGGTTTCTCAAGATACAATCAGATAAAGATGGCTTCAGAAGACAAGGAAAAAACAACTTTTGTTACCCTTTGGGGAACTTACTGCTATAAGGTTATGCCGTTCGGTTTAAAGAACGTAGGAGCCACTTATTAAAGAGCCATGGTAACTCTATTCCATGATATGATGCACAAGCAAATCGAGGTGTATGTAGATGATATGATTGCAAAGTCAAAAGAGGGAGAAGATCATGTCAAGGTGTTGCGAAAGTTATTCGAGAGATTGAGAAAGTATGAACTAAGGCTCAACCCTGTAAAATGTTCATTTGGGGTTAAGTCCGACAAGTTGTTAGGATTTGTAGTAAGTGGCAAAGGCATAGAGGTGGATCCTGACAAAGCAAAAGCCATCCAATCCATGCCAACCCCATAGTCAGAGAAAGAAATGAGAGGATTCTTGGGGAGGTTAAACTATATTGCCAGATTTATAGCTCAACTAACTACCACATGTAAACCTATCTTCCGATTGCTTAGGAAAAAGAATCCGGGAACTTGGAATGAATAGTGTAAGGAGGCATTCAATAAAATCAAGCACTATTTGCAAAGTCCGCTATTGCTTATTCCTCCTGTGTTAAGAAAGCCTTTAATTTTATATCTGACGGTAACGGAGACAGGTATGGGATGTGTACTGGGGTAGCATGATGAAACAGGGAGGAAAGAAAGGGTTATCTATTACCTGAGTAAGAAGTTCACTGAATGTGAGTCTAGATACACTGTAATAGAGAAACTGTGTTATGCATTGGGATGAGTGGCAAAAAGATTACAACATTATATGTTGTATCACACCACTTGGTTGATTTTAAAAGTGGATCCATTGAGATACATATGTAACAAGCCCTATCTCTCCAGTCGAATTGCAAGGTGGCAGGTTTTGTTGTCAGAGTATGACATAGTGTATATGACATGGAAAGCTGTGAAGAGAAGCGTGATTGTTGACCATTTAACTGATAATGCTATTGAAGATTACGAACCGTTGGATTTTTATTTTCCGGATGAAAATTTATTGGCAATAGAGGAAGAAGAAGAAAAGACAGATTGGTGGACTATGTTTTTTGACGGAGTAGTGAATGTATATGGTAACGGGGCCGGCGTAGTGATAATCTCGCCTGATCGGAAGCTATATCCGGTTTCAGTTAAATTACATTTTGAATGCACCAACAATACAGCTGAATATGAAGCTTGTATACTCAGTTTAGAAGCTGCATTAGAGATGAAGATTAGAAAGGTGGATGTATATGGTGACTCAATGTTGATTATTTATCAAGTGAAAGGAGAATGGCAAACCAAGGAAGAAAAGCTGAGGCCTTACCAGGAATACTTGTCCACACTAGTAGAGGACTTTGAAGTGATAAAGTTCACTCACCTGGGAAGAGAGGGGAACCATTTTGCGGATGCTTTGGCTATATTAGCTATTATGGCTACAATTGACCTCGGGTATAGGGTGCAGCCAGTACACATTAATATCAGAAATAACCCAGTTTATTGTTACTCAATTGAAGGAGAGATAAATGGGAAGCCTTGGTTTTACGATATCAAAAACTTTGTGCAGAAGCAGGAATATCCAGAGGGAGCTTCGAAGGTGAATAAGAAGACCCTAAGGCAATTGGCCACGGGTTTTTATCTCGATGGAGAGATTTTGTACAAAAGATCATTCGATGGAACATTACTGAGGTGTTTGAATGCAACAAATGTTAGAACAACTTTGTGAAAGGTCCATGAAGGGATTTGCCCAACCCATGCTAGCGGACTTATGATGGCCAAAAAAAAATACAAAGGGCTGGTTATTTCTGGATGACATTAGAAAAAGACTACATCGACTATGTCAGAACATGTCACAAGTGTCAGGTGCATAGTGATAAAATCAATGCACCTCCAACCCCTTTGTTTAATCTGGTATCTCCTTGGCCATTTGCAATATGGGGAATTGATGTGATCGGGCCTGTTAACCCAAAAGCCAGCAATGGGCATAGATTCATCCTTATAGCCATTGATTATTTCACGAAATGAGTAGAAGCCTATTCATACGCTCATGTGACTCAGAAAGTGGTAAAGAGGTTCATATAGAAAGACTTGATTTGTCGTTATGGGCTGCCAGAAAAGATAGTGACTGATAATGCATAGAATTTCAACAACAAAATGATAATGGAGCTTTGTACTAAATGGAAGATCAAACATTCAAATTCCTCACCATATAGGCCAAAGATGAATGGGGCCGTGGAAGCAGCTAATAAGAACATTAAGAAAATCATTCAAAAAATGGTAGTCATCTATAAAGATTGGCACGAGAAGTTGTCATTCGCTCTCCATGCATATCGCATTGTAATAAGAACCTCGACTGGAGCCACGCCATATTCATTGGTATATGGAATGGAGGCAGTAATGCCGTTGGAAGTCGAAATCCCATCATTAAGGGTGTTGATGAATTCAGAGTTAGAAGAGGCTGAATGGACCAAAGTAAGATATGAACAGTTAAACTTGATTAGTGAAAAGAGGATAGCCACCATCTATCATCATTAACTTTACCAGAAAAGAATGGCTAAGGCATATGATAAGAAGGTTAGACCTTGTGTGTTTCAAAAAGGAGATCTAGTGCTAAAGAAACTTTTGTCTCTACCAGGAGAAGACCACAGCAAGTGGTCTCCAAATTATGAAGGTCCTTATATAGTAAAGAAAGCTTTCTCAAGCGGAGCTCTGAAATTGTCTAGCATGAATGGAGATGATCTAACCAGACCTGTGAATTCTGACTCTGTAAAAAGATATTATGTCTAAATATGTTCAGTTTTCTCCCGAAATAAATACAGTAAAGTTTGGTCATGCATTCTTTGTGTAAAGAACCCTGTCATTGCTTTGATCTCACGACACTTATTTCATTTATCTGGAAAGAACTGATTTTGTGCATGATTACAAGAAATGCATCATAAAGCACTCAAAGATGAAATTTAAGCATTTCCATAAAAAAAAGGTGACTAAACCAAAATAAACCCCAAAACTAACCCTGAGATAAAACCTTGTCTCTGCTAGCATTTTTTGAATTTGCATAGATAAATGGTTAGTTAACCATCTCTGTGATCACATATATTTTCCTAGGATAAGAACAAGGTTTATCAATCCTAACAATGTGCGCTTTGAAATGAGGAAAGGCCATCTTTGTTATCCATTCACTTTTCTAATAAATTCATCCTTTGTAGCCCCCATTTGAGCTGAATCGCGTTTCTTCCTTATAACAGCCTTGGCTAGGATCACACCCCACATTGGGGGCAAACGAGAGATATTGGGAAGACCCTAATAGAATCAATAGGAAAGGGAAGGTTAAGAAAAATTCCAACGATGATTGAAAAAAAAAAAAAGACCTAGACTAGGGGCAGAAAATACTGATGCTAGTTTTGATCACCTTACCAGCTAGACAAAGCAATGAAGATGGATACGAGAATTGATCATGTAATTTTTAGTTATTATCCAGACAAAGCAGTGAACATAGATGAGGGAATTGATGTCTCATGTAGTAGACACAACAAAAACCCCCAAAGACGGCATTGTGAAAAACCAAAAAAAAAGAGGAAAAGAAGAAAGAAAACCATACAAAGAATAACAGAGTTACAAACTTTGGTTTTTAGTGTCAAGAATAAAATCTCCAGATGACTTTTCATATATTCAAGAACAAAAATTTTGTTTTGGTATGACCCATGTTATGAGAATTCTGGTCATGAAGGTTAACAAGGTTATATGTTAAGAGAAAGATGATTGATGAATAGTTGATCCTAAGTCTTTGAAACCCTCAAACACCTTTTGAGACTGTAAAAATCCTTTCTTTCATAACCCATAACTATAGCCTACATTACAAGCTTTTAGAAGCCCTTTTCTAATCAAACGTATGTAACTTGGTTTGATAAACTTTTGTCTCATGTTTGCAAAATGCTAGTATGGGACAATTCTTTTTATATATATATACAGTCTTTTCAAGTCTTTGCTTGAAACCTTTGGAAAAGATTAAAACAGAAGGTCACCTTTAAAAAAAAAAAAGAGCTTGACTTAAAGACAATTGCATTCCAAAACCTGAGAAAACCTATAATGGGAACTGCTTAAACAAGTCTTTAGTATGCATGTTGAAAGTTCTAGTAGTCATGAACAATTTCAAGCTCTAGTTGTTGTTAAAGATTTCTTCTAGAAAACTAGTCATTTTCTTTTATGCTGAGACAAAAAAAAAAAACAAAAAAAAAACCTAAAAAGTCCTTCATGCTGATGTGGAGAAAGATGAATAAAAACATTGGCAGGAGCATGATAAACAAGGTGGACTCAGTGGAAAAGTGGAGATTTCTTCATTTGAAATAGGACAGTGCAACAAACACATGCCAACATCTGACTACGAACATACGAGATAAGCTCATACTGAGGGAAGGGTTTTACGACACCTCGGGGATCTATGTTTCAAGACAGGTAAGAATGCATGCATTATCATTCCACTTTTAAATATTGCATTCTGTTGGTGACTTGTTTGAGGAAATATCTGAGTTAAAATCCAGCGAGTTTGTGGATAAAGAAGGAATCATTGAGGGAAGAGTAACAAAGAGTTTAGTTTGGACTAGAGAAAGGAAAAAGGAAGGGAGCAAATTTGTTACAAGATTAGTCTTTATTAAACTATGGTGTTACGAACCACACACAAGAATTTTGGTTCTGGTTAAAGGGGTTTGGCAAAAGGAATCTCAGTTTATCCTAACCACACACAGGATATTGGTTCTGGTTAAAGGGGATTGGCGAAAGGAATCTCAGTTTATCCTAACCACACACAGGATTTTGGTTCTGGTTAAAGGGGATTGGCGAAAGGAATCTCAGTTTATCCTAACCACACACAGGATTTTGGTTCTGGTTAAAGGGGATTGGCGAAAGGAATCTCAGTTTATCCTAACCACACACAGGATTTTGGTTCTGGTTAAAGGGGATTGGCGAAAGGAATCTCAGTTTATCCTAACCACACATAGGATTCTGGTTCTGGTTAAAGGGGATTGGCGAAAGGAATCTTAGTTTATTCTAACCAAACCCAAAAATAGAAGGAGACCAAACCCGAGGAGAGAAGAGAAGAGGAGAGAGAAAAAAAAGAGAAGAAGAAGCAGAAAAGTGTGAAAAACCGAGGAAAGAGAGAGAAGAAAAGCACAGCAAAACGTTGGCCGCCGTGTCTCCGCCGCCAACAGCACCGCGTTAACGCCAATCCCAGGTAACCTCCGGTTGCCCCGTCTCTTTCTCCTTTGCTCAGCCACCATCTGCGTTTGCATGCAGAACGTGAATTAATTCACGTTCTACAGCAAATGAGGGGGGGTTGGTTACTGTACACTAGTTCAGCCCATTTGCACAGTAACTAGCCCATTTGGTTTTGGGCCGAATCTGGCCCATTTCAAAAAAAATTAAAAATTAATTTTTTTTATATTTTTAATTTTTTTTATTTATGCGTTTTTGCTTAGTATTGGTCTGTATTTTATGTCATAAAAAATACAAATCTGGTATTCAAAATACCTGATTTTTGTCAAAACTTAAGAAAGAAAATTGAAAACAAAAAAAAAATGTTTTTGTGCATACGGCCAAGTGCCTCAAAAGCTAAAAAAATCATATTGTATTTTTCATACATCAAAAACAATATTTTAGCATGTATTTTGGCTTTAATAACTAGTTTATTAAAGTCAAAAGAACATTGGCTAAAATTTCAAAAATAACAAAAAAATTATTTTATTTTGTTTTAGTATCAGGGATTATGAGGTTATACGTAACATGTATTCCTGATATTAAATAAAAAGTATTTTTTATTTAATGACATAGAACATCTTGGTTTTTACCCGATAAGATAAAGATCTCCTTACAAAGGAGGACTTTTCTTAAACCTTAGATAGACATATAATTAGACACCACAACATGATTTCATATTTTATCAGACAAAACAATACAGTCTACCTTAGGTAGGGCGTATTTGGGGTGCTAATACCTTCCCTTTACGCAACCAGTCGCCATACCCGATCTCTGAGACTAGTTAGGGTTCCTAGTTACCAGAATATTAGATGGCGACTCCCATTCAAATTTTCCACTGATAAGAGACAAGAATTCCTTGTCTCTTCATAACTTGCTAGAAATACACCACTTCCTATCTTTTCAAAGGATGGTGGATGATCGTCGCGACGCCGCACACGTGTGACAAACATTACAAAAAATACAAAGAGAGAAAGCAAGAGCATGATCTTGATCTGAAAACCAATATGTCTAAATGCATGGCAAATGCCTCCTTTTATAGGCCACAATTGAGAACTATTAATTTGATGACTAATTGATGAGTGGGTGACCAGCTCTTGACTTGGTGACAATCCTTATCTTCTCTTATCTACTCAAAACATTATTGATAATGTCAAAATTAGAACCACTTGAAAACATGAAAGTTATAGGAAATTGTCTCAGCTTTCTTGTGTACAAAATTCAACTCATTTGAACTTTTAGAACTCTCGATATGGGCCAAACACTAAACAGTGCTTGGGCTAGAAGACAGATTCAAACTTCTTTGTTATTGCTATAATTTGGACGTGAAAATGGCCTTTTTAGATCTTGGGTTCCATATGACAGTTGTAGACCTATATCTTACCTTTCTATCCATAAAAGTAGACCTAAATCTGAGATCTATAGCTCCAGATATGACCCAATTATCGAACAGTGTTCTGGTTTGGATCGCACCGACATCTCTTTTCTAAGTTTGGCCATCTCTTTGTCCTTTCAATTTCAGTTCTTAAATTCATCAATCAATCCTTTCATTTATGTGATAGGCCTACATTTAAAATGAATATTTACCATAAATTAAAGGTATCTTATATTATTTGATACATTATTATAAAACATGCTTTAGTTAATGAGTTATTGATACTTCGAGTGCAAAATGATGATATAAAACCTTGATAAAAATGCGCTTTTAAGTACTAATCAACAGCCTCGTTC
This sequence comes from Populus euphratica, assembly GCF_000495115.2. NCBI lineage: Eukaryota > Viridiplantae > Streptophyta > Magnoliopsida > Malpighiales > Salicaceae > Populus > Populus euphratica. The sequence goes on from NW_011500386.1 coordinate 172,240, forward strand.
GTTGGTTGTTATATCATTTTTACACCATTGGATAGGTATGGATCTAGGATATGTTGTTCATCTAGATGTTATATAAATTTAGAATGGTTAAGATCGAAAACAAACACTCCTACTAGAAATTATACATCCTAAACAGTAGGTCTCTAATTTTTAGGCTAGTTAGATATTGTTTTGATATAGAGAGATTGAACTGTTGGAGGTATGTTAATGTTGGATATGTTATTCTAATGATGATAATGTATAACACCGCCGTTTAGATTTATTGAATTCTAAATTTACAGAATAACATTTTAAGTTTGGTTTGAAAAATATTGAATGAGAATCTGATGTTTAGCATAAAAAGTATGTTTCGGGACTAAGGATAATTGCAATGGGTTTAATGATGATGGAAGTGTTTGAGAATTATTTGTGTTGTGTTTGAGTCATGTTTTGATGTGTTGATAAGTAAAGGTATAGTTAAATTCTATAAAGAATAGTGATTGATTAATACTTTGGTTATGTTAGAATGAGAAATCATAGTAAGGATGTTGTAAATTAAATTATGATATAAGGAATCATTTTGAGTGTGCTTTGGAAAAATTTGTCATGTGTAGTCATTGCTAGAATTTAAGTTAAATTACATTGTTTGGTGATAGATTAAATGTCTTGGGACATTAGAAAACAATGATAAGAATTCATGTCTTTAAACAACAACAAAAAAAAAATCAGCAATAAAAAGTCATGTCTTTTGGACATTGAAAATCATTAATGAAAAATTGAGTTAATTGGACATTTAATGTTAGTGTAAATAAATTCTAATGTAAATGAATTTAAATGACAAGCAAGATAATAATATACATTAATGGAAATTGTTCATAGAAGTATTTGATTTTGTGAATTTATGAATAAATCAGGAAGATTCGAATATTAATTCAGGATGTTATATTGAAATGTAGGAGAAGCATTCGACAATGGGCACCCAACTTCTTAAAAGCTTATATAGTAGGAACTTGAGGAGGGACCGCAGGAAGGGCATAACAATAACAAAAGAGCGCGAGCCAAGCTTCTGCAATAGGTAGGTGTTCTATACCTACACTTTTTACATAATGTTAATTTTGCTAACTTGTTATATTCTTGGTCTTTGTATCTATGGGTGTGATCATAAAGAGAAAGGATAAAGTGAAATAAACAAGAAATTAAAATGAATTTGAGTACTTGATTGATTTAAGAATATGACTTACATTAATGGACTTCGTTGATGATCGTTCCTTGAACTTGATTAGCTGATCCCAAATGCGGAGGCTAATAATGTTAGTAAAGTTTACTAACATCTGCATGATCATCTTTGAAAATGAAAGATATTGAACTTGATTAACTATTCAGGTGAGAATAATTAATGACATCAACCGGTGATGTCGATATCGGCAATCACATAAAACTTGATTAACTATTCCTGAAGTGAAAGTTAATGATGTCAAGAATCTTGACATTGGCATTTCTGAAAATATTTCAAGGTATTATAGAAAGAAAAATCTGATTGACTATTTTAGGTTGGAAATAGACGATGACATCAATCGGAGGCATTGATGTTAGCATTTACAACGAACTTGATTAGTCGGTCATGATATGGACGAGTAATGACACTAATAAAAATTCATTAGTGTTGTCATTCCCTTCCAAGTTTTGGGGGAGGTGTTACAATGGCATTCCTGATAAGGAATGATTAAAAGTATTAATGAAATAAAGATTGACATCTTGAAAGGATTATTCATTCAGCTTTAAGGAGGCGGATATTGATTGAAAATTGTGAAATAAGATGGAAGGAGGAATTAGTTATCTGGTAATGGGCTAGTGGCATCAATTTTTCTAATGACCGGAATATGTAATTTAAGTTAAATTAAATTATATGGTGT
>NW_011504798.1:0-5010 GCF_000495115.2 Populus euphratica
TGTGATTTAAAAAAAAATTATTTTTATAAAAAATATTTTTAGTTGTAGTTAATTTAGAAAAATATATATTTGGTTAAAACTGTAGTTGAAATTAAGATTAAACAAAATGTAATTTAATATGTTTGGTTAAGAATGCTTTTGAAAATGAGATTATAAAATATTTTTAAAAAATATATATTAATATCGATATTTTTTAATTTGAATATTGTAGATTTAACTACTACTATTACATCATGAAACAAATAATACTTTATATAAAATATGTTTTATTATTCCATTAAACTATTTATAATTTCATCACATATAAAATACATCTGATAAATACTATAGATTTCACAAATTTTTCAAGAGCGCAACAACATCAGATAAAATAGAATTAAGAATAAAATTAAGATTACAATTAAATTATACAAATACTACGTAATCAAGCTATATTCATCTAATTTATATAGTATCATTAAATAATGTTGAATACTAATTTTTTAAATAAAATATAATTAAAAATAAAAAAATATTTTTTATTTTTATTTTACAAAGTTAAACCAGGTTTAATATATTTTTAACTTTAAACCCGATCTCATCTGACCGTTTCCTCTATTCAAGTTAATAATAAAGCATGAATCTACTATTCAGTTATTCTTTCCCCACGAAAAGCAACAAAATTATATCTCTACAAAACTTGCGGCACAATTATATTTTTAATAGATCCTACCATTAATGCACCTGTATTTTTTTAATGAAACGATGATATTTATGTTGGGGGTAAACTTTATCCGTAATTATATTACCAACCTCTCACTAAATCTTAATTTAAAAGTTAGTAAAAAATACAATATGATATATTTTAAAAGTAATTTAATAATAATAATAATAATAATAATAATAATAATAATAATAATCCAATCTCTTGAAATTTGTATCGGGAATATATTTTTAAAAAGGAATGCATGAAAGGGAGAGGCGGTCAATGACAAGCGAACGAGTTTCGAGCGGAAATAGCGGGGCGACGGCTTTTTCTTGGGTATCTGGAACTCATCTACTCTGTCTGTCACCAGTTACGTGCCTCCATGTCATTGCTCCTGTCTCCCCTTTTTCTTCGTCTTTAAATTAATTTTATAATAATTCAATGATTACCGCTCGACTTTCTATAAAACCATGTTGCTCCCTGCATTTTATAATTAGATACAACTTGAGATTGTCATGCAAACTATATATTTAAAAAATTTATTTTTTATTAAAAAATAAATTTTTTATATGTTTTAAATGATTTTAATACATTGATTTTAAAATATTTTAAAAAATAAAAATATTATATTAACACATTTTAATATAAAAAATATTTTTAAAACAATTATAATTACAATCCCAAATAGAAATTATCACCGACTTATCACCTAAAAATCTCATTCAAGTCATATTTTATATTAAGATATATTTTTTATATAATTAGTATCTTTTTATTTATTTTTTAAAAAATAAATAATATTATTTTAGATTGAATATTTTTTTTTTCAAACGTTATTCTGAATTTTCTATATTTAGCCATGTTGTAAGAAAATAGTCAATAAAATTTACTTTTTTAGTTGAAACAGAACATAAACTTTGGATGAAAGAAAATGTTTTTCATTTTTAAAAAAAGTAGAAAACACTTTCAATAAATAGCTGGAAAGCTAAAGTGGTATAATACTTTATTATTCTTTTATACATATAAAAATAATACAATAATAAAGTAATTTAAAGTATAATATTATTAGAAAATAATAAATTACTAATATATTTATATGAAAAAAAATACTAGGATACATACCAATCTATAATATAAAAGCATATTAATTTGATATGTTAGTATATATAATACTTTAATTTATATAATATTACTAGAAAATACATTCCAATACAAAACATGTTATGTTATACAATAATTATACATTTAAATCATATTAATTGTGTTATAAAATTAGGATGCTATAGGAAAAAAAATATTTTCGATGATCTCCAAGCACCAAAAAAAATGTTTGATAAAAATAAAAATTCTACTATTTTTAAAAAGTTAATAACTCAAAGTGTATTATTGTTCAATTTATTTTTTTATATATCTAGAACAATTTTCAACTCATTTTTTATTATACAACTAAAAATTTAAAATTAATATATTTCATTGGAAAATCATTTTCCTTGGAAATCATTTCCCAAAACGAATGAATTTTTGTAGCCTCAATATGTTGAAAAAAAATATTTTTTAAGGATTTGAAAATGAAAAAAAAATATTATATTTTACTTAAGAAATATTTAACAAGGTCAGATGTCTATAATATTATATTTAAAATATTTATATTATATATAGTTACATCTTATAAAATAAATTAGATAAAAATATATAACATAGTAATGATTCTGAACCGACACTTGTAACCATGTTTTGTTTTAGATATTTAAGCGGGACCCATATAAAAAAAACAAAAAGAGAAGTGGACCTCACAAAAAAGAGGACAGCTGGAATGGTCGAATACGTTGGCAGGTTTTTTTTACTGCACGTCTGAAAATTCATTGGTTTCTAAAAAAAATTAATATCTCTATATTAAAAAAATTATTTAAATATATTTTCAAATAAAAATTATTTTAAAACACTATTAATAATATAAATACGTTATAATAATTCAATTTAGTTGATAAAAAGAACATTTAGAAACGTGATATAAATTATATTTTTTTTAAAATAATTTTTTTATTAAAAATTAATTTTTTATATACTTTGAATTTTTTTTAATATATTAATATCAAAAATAATTTTTAAAAAATAAAAAAATATAATTTAATATATTTCAATATTAAAACATTTTAAAAAAATAACCATAAATATAAAAAACTGTCAACAAAATATGAGCATATAACCAAGACATCATTTTAAAATTTGTTTCAAGTGGAGGTGAATTTAACCCAACTTAGATTTAAGACTGCATTTTTTTAAAAATTAAAATAATATTATTTTAATTAAAAAATAAATTTATTAGTGATTAAATTTTGATCAAGTCAATCCTATTCTTTTTTTTCCTTTTCCTTTTCCTTTTTTTTTTTTTTTTGTTAAATGGGACACCCAAACTTGGCATGAAATCAATAAATCTTGTCTATCACGGGTTCATTATTAATTTCTCCAGCCAAAGGGTCTTGTTTCTCTTTAGCTCTCCTCTCTCTTGCTTTGGTCAATTTTTAATTTTTTTTTTATCACTTAGTATGGAATTTTTTAATCAAATTTAATTAAAAAAGTTTTCATAAATTTTTTATATATTTTTTTAGTGTTAATAGTTGAATTTCAAATGAGATTCAATCTCAAAAAAAATTATAAAAATAAATCTGAAATCAACTCTTCTGATTTATAATTAAAAAAAAATAAATTTAATGGTGAAATGAACCTTTTTAAAATATCTGTCTCCCTGTTTTTTTAGATTGATTTGAAGAAATAAAATGAAGATAACAAGAGTATTATAAAAAATAGAATAATTTGAATTTTATTTTTATTAAATATATAAACTTAACTTATTTGTAAATTGAATTCAAATTAAACACTTTGAAAATAATTGATTACTCCTTTTGTTTTTCATTTCCTAGAAGTAATGCGATCCAATAATTAATTCTCCCGACAAATAAAAATAATAATTAATAATTTACAAGTGATGACGACAACAAATATTAATAACAATTCCACCTGCTCTGCATAAATAAAGTATTGTTTCTATTCATTTCTGTAATGGATGGACACGTCTCCTCGCTTGATTAAAAAACAACTGTTGGCAGTGCAGGAAAGTTTAATTTTTAAATTATATTTTTATTTGGAAATATATAGAAATAATATTTTTATTTATTAAATTTATTTTTAATATCAATATAATAAACTAATTTAAAATATTAAAAAATAATTTAAAACTATAAAAAATATTATTTTAAAAAAATCTAAACAAAATAAAACCTCCTTGGAAAATAAATTATGAAACTTTTTTATTTTAATTTTTTTATTATTATTTTAGAATAATTCATGGAGGTAAAATAAAGCTCATGTTATAAAGATGGCACCACGTTTTTCTTTGTTTTTGTATTTTAGAAATATTTTAAAAAAATTAATTTTTTTTATTTTTTTATTTTAAATTAATATTTTTAGATGTTTTTAGATTATTTTAATATGTTGATGTCAAAAATAATTTTTAAAAAATAAAAAAATATTATTTTATATATTTTTAAATAAAAAATACTTTAAAAAACAACCACATTCTTAAAATACCAATATAGATCAGTAGTTAAATTTTTCTTAGTAGTAAAATATCTTATTAAATAACTTCAAAGATGTATTTCTCCAGTCCATTGATGATACTTCTTTTAATATTTAATTTAGTCTGAAATTAACCTGATTTAAACCTCGAGTTATTAGGTTTTTGGTTTAATCAACGAGTCATTGGTACAATTTAGATTTATCGTTTGTTTTGGTAAACTGGACATTGATGTAATAAATCCTCGAGAATAGAATCATGAAAACGAAACCCCCTTTATCCCATGCGCAAAAAGTCTTCAATACAAAAACCCACATGAAAAAAAAAAAAGCATCATATGATCATTGACAAAAATAAACAACCTTTCCCTTCTCTTTTATGGTGATGCTTCAAGAAGATTAACTGATTTAATATTTTGCCTTCCACCATGGACCATCTCATTCATTCGTTGTCTTCTAAATATAAATACATTGTGGCACACAAGAAATGGCAATAATATTGCACATGTAATGGCATAATTGCATCATGGTCCAACTTGTTATAGTTATGAAACTCATCTTAATTTATGACTTGATTAAAATTTAGATTATAGGTTAAGTAACTTAATTTAAAATGCTATTATTTTAAAAATATTAAATTTTATTTTATTTAAATCCTAACCCTATCGACTAGATTATTACAAGTTGACTTGTCATATTAACTTTTATTTGATTGAATATATTCGAGCAAAGTTTTGGATCGGTGAGTTATT
>NW_011504800.1:0-499 GCF_000495115.2 Populus euphratica
ATCTCATGGATCCTGAATTTAACGACTATGTAAATCTTTAGTGATTATTATATGAGCAACTAAAAACTTAAACTTGAGAAAAAAAAAAACGAATCTTTTAATTTCAAATTATTACCACTTAACCACCACTTAGATGATTACACTCAATTCATGTTATTACTTACAATTGTTGTGTATTTTTTCAATTGCTACATAAATCAAACCTCAAGAACTGAAACCATCTTTTAAGCATGTTTCCTTTCAATGTTACATCCTTGACGATGATTATTATTTATGATAATTAATGTTGTAATAAATACGTATTTTTTTTTACAATAAAAGTATACTTAGTCAGGTTTTTGTGCACCAAAACTAACGTCTTTGATTGAGCCAAAACACAAGTTATGCCTAAAAGAACAAAACAACAAAAATACAAGGGGAATTCATGAGAATTTTACTTAAAATATGACATTAAAAAATTATTTAAAGTAACCAAAAGGATCACGGAAAATGTATGTCA
>NW_011504800.1:3637-5004 GCF_000495115.2 Populus euphratica
TTGAATACTGTGTCTTAACCCATCAAAATTTTAATTTATGTCGAGGATTAAATTGGATCTAATATTTTTTTTTATTTTAATTCATTATACATCAAAACAAAAAAAAATATAAAAAATTACAAAAAAAATCTCTTAAAAAGAGTTTAGGTGCTCCGACTTGATAACCCAACATGTCTTAAAAAAAAGACACGCTTGCATACTAAAGATTTATATTTTTTTTTTGTTGTTTTTCTTTTTTTAAAATGACTTCTCATTCACATTTACTTCTTATAAAAAAATCAAATAACTTATTATCTATCTATCCAAATTCTGCCCACCGTACTGGAAGCTAAAAAACTATGGTGAACCCATTTTAACCAAACAACAATTTAAAAACACTATCAAACACATCTAAACTAATTTATTAACCCAAGAAACTCCAAAAATATCCTAAAATGTAAAATAAAATTGGGCTAAATATTTCTTCCTCAACTTCATTTTATTTTTTTAGATAATATTTAGGTTTTAAATAACCATCATTAAGCTACTTTCTTCATATAAAACCTATAAAAATCAAAATAAACCAATTTGATAGTTGAAATATATGAAAACAACAATTTTATTTCTCCAAACCAAAATCTGGTGAAACTTTCTCTCTCGTTTACAATCCAGGGACTTGAAAATTACAAAAATAAAATTTTATATCAAAATTAAATTTAAAAAAACATAAAGGACCATACATTTTTTATTTTAAAATTGGACAACTGAATTGTACTTTTCATGATAACTTTAACCACACTGCCTGTTTTTAGTGCATTTTCTATATTGGTTCTTCTTTTAATTTTGTCTTTAGTTAATAAATAAAAATCAATTGGCTATTAACCTTGCAATTAAAGGACTCAATTGATGATAAAAGAGTTAAGGGATCAAAATTTAAAAAATTAATAAAACATTGTTCCAGCCCACATTACCTTTTGAGTGTGTGAGTAGTATTTAGCATTGTTCGACGCCACCCTTTCATTTTAGTTGATTTCTCATTTCAATTTTATATATAAAAAAAAAACTGAAGCAAAAAAAATAAAAATAAAAGTGAAACTTCATATTCAAATACAATATTTCTTTATCCAAAAAATTAGTTTTACAGTTTCTGAAATCTGTAAAAACCATATTTAAAGGTTATTCCTAGTTTTGTTTTACAAGTTTTCCACATTTTTACAAATTAAAAAAAAAATGAACAGTATATATTTTTATTTTTTATACAAACACTTTTTAACAATGTAAAACATTAAAATTATATATGTTTATATGGTTTTTATAATTAGCCAGTGCTATAAATTTACTATAAAGATTTTTCTTGAGTTATGAGTACAACTTTTTCATAATAATTT
>NW_011504801.1:0-5002 GCF_000495115.2 Populus euphratica
AATGGATATCATTGGATACTTAAATTGTCAGAGAAAAAAAATATAACTAAATAAACAAGAGCTTAAAAAAGTGAATATTATAATGAATTTGTATTCTATTGTTGAATGAATTTCTTTACTTATTGACCCGAGCTTATCTCGTGAAGAATAAAGTAAAAATATAAAATAATTGTTTTTCCATGCAAGTAATCTAAAGAAATAAACTGTTTTTTTATGGCATTGGTAGAAAAAGTTTCTGCTCAAGAGTGATTGGCATAAAAGATGAGTGAAGGTAGACGCTTTATAAGAAGACAAGTTAGTAGGAGATAGTTATTGGTGAGAAAGAGAAAGTTAGGTGTTCCATTAACAATTCATGTATAAGTATACAAAAGTGCATTGTCATATTGATCTTCTTATATGGAGTACTTTTGCATTGGAGTGTGTTATAATTGCTTGGTTTCTTAGAATTTACATGGGATTTGGTTCCAAATTGGTTAGGACAAGGACTAGTTTGTGATTGAGGGTTTGATATTGATTGAGAGGGAGTCTATTTGGGTTGGAGAGCAGTCCTTTGGCTAAAGAGGTTTGAGTGCAAAATAATTGGATAAATTGAATAATATGAATTCCTTTTCATTCCTTTATTTTCTCTTCTCCTTTTAATTCAATTATGGAGACTAAACTAGAGAATTATACGAGGACTAGGGATTGAAACGAAAGGACTAAAAGGGAGGGAAAAAGAATCTTGGCTAGCACATATAATACATGCGCCAATATGCGAGCCATACCCAGATGCCTTGAGAAACATGCGTTGCTCACCTTTGGCTTTGATGACAGGCTTTCTTGGTGTAATTAGATTTTTCTTGTCAAGATTTTGTTAATGGTATAATACATATATTGATCAAAGTTTTGGTGTGTTACCAATATCTCTTTCTTTCTTTCTTCTCTCTCTCCCATTACTTGAAATCCATGTGATTATTTCTTCTTTTCTTCTCTCTCGCATGTCAACTCTTTGTTGCCATTTTTATTTTGATTTAGCTTGGTCTGTGGGTTATTATCCTATCTCTTATTATTTGGGTTGACAAAAAAGGCAAGGGTTGTCTTTTTTTTTTTGCACCACCATTTTCCCTCTAGTATTTGAATTTGTGTGTAATTTTAAAGAATCATGAATTTATCTTCATCAAGTTGTACAACACTACTAGTGTCCATTATGGTTTTTTGGTCAAAGAAAATCTTCACAAGTAGAGAATGTTTTTGTGACGTGGCAAAGCATTATATATGAATTGTTACATGAAGACATGGAGTTTTTATTGGAGATATAGAAATTCCATAAGAGATATGGAGATATAGAGAACCAATTAAAGACATGAAGATTTCGTTGGAGATATAAAGATTTCATTGAATGCATAAAGATTTCTCTTGCAGATATTATCATGGAAAGATGAAAACTTTGTTTAAAGACATTTCATTAGATACATCAGATATAAAGACTTTATTGTAGAGATATGAAAAGTTCTTGTTAGAGGTATTGAGATTTTGTTTGGGAACATTGAGACTTTATCAAATACATTAAGACTTTATTTAAAGACATTTTATTGAAGACATAAAGATGTTATTATAAGCATGAAAAATTATCATTGGAAATTTAAAGATTTTATTCGGAGACATAGAGATTTCCACTTCAAGATATAAAGATAAATAAAACTTTAGAGAAAAATGCATGGAGACCACATGGAGAGATAATATCAATTTGTTCATTGAAAAGTTCAAAAGATTATTTTATGTAAATGGAGATACAATGGAGATTTTGTTTGTAGATATTTTATTGAAGACATAAGGATATAAGGATTTCATTATGGAGAATTCTCCTTAGAAACCTATAGATTTTATTTAAAAACATGAATATTTTATTTGGAGACATGGATATTTTGTTGGAGACTTTTTTGGAGATATGTAGAATTCATTTGAAGATATAGAGACTTCATTATAAAATATATGGATAATTCTCATTGCAGACCTGCATATTTTATTTGGAGAAATAAAGATTTTTCACTTAAAGACTTGAAGATAAATTAAAACATGGAAACTACCTAAAGAGATAATATTAATTTTTTCTGTGAAAAGTTCAAAAGATTTTTTTATGTAAATGGAGATACAATGGAGACTTTGTTTAGAAACATTTCACTTGTTAGAGACCTAAGGATTTTATTTAAAGGCATGAAGATTTTATTTGAGATTTGAAAACTTTCTTTAAGACATAGATATTTCATTGTAAATACACAGAGAATTCTTATTGAAGGCTTGAATATTTGTTTGAAAGCATATAGATTTTCACTCGGAGAAAAATATATAGAGACTACTTTCTTATAAACTATTAAAAGTGACCTTTAGTGATCAATCTTTTTATCTAATTTTTAGGGTATTATAATCATTGATGTGATGGTTATGATGATGATGGAATAAATAAAATTTATTAAGATTTCTATTGTTAAAGCCACTCTTTATAAAAAGGGATATCATATAAATTCTTTTTCTTTGATGGCAACCGATACTTCTTTCTACTTGATGGTTAGAGGTGTGGTCAAAAGCTCAAAAAATATAAGACAATCACGAAGAGATCCTTTAGTGTTCCTTTCAGATGCCCTTGCATTGATAGGAGATCAATGATGCTTAAGAAATTCTACTCTTTGTGGTTGGAAACAAGGGTGTTTTTATTTAATTATACTTGCTTCTTCTACTTAAATATGTTTTTTATTGTCTATTTTACTATGAGGAGAGTTTGGTAAGAGAAAATGTATGATTGTTTCCATCAAGAATAGTTGTAGACTCTATCAAATAGGGCTTTAGTGATAATGAGTTCGATTAGGGTTTCTATGTTGAACATTTTCTTGTTATACCTTTGGATATATTTAATGGTGTTTTTATCTTCTTCTTGTGTGATGATAAGAAACTTAGTTATGATCTTTTTAACTCATATACTTATACCAAATCAAGAAATGAGTTTGGCACAGTGATCAAGAAAGTCCAGGATGGAGTTGGACTCAAGTATGTGATACCACATGAGAGAAGATCCATTAAATATTATTTGAAGGATTTTATATAGCATTGTTGTTTTAGTTTACAAGTTTTAGAATGCTTCACATGTTTTGTATATGCTCTATTAGATCTATAAGACTATCGTATTTGTATGAGTTGATCTTTGTGAAGATGTAAATTTTGGAGAGACGAGGGGGCAACACTCAAAGATAAAATGGAGACTCTCTTACTTGATGGAGGTAATGTTCATTTTTAGGAATTTGTATTGTTACTAATCTTGATTCGCATTAAGGTATTTTTCAATGAGAAGCATATGGGAGAGAGTCAAATAAAGATTGATGATGATAACCACTTCTAAAGTGTTCAATTTAAGAATGCCTTTTATAACAGGAACAATTCCTTTAAAGAGTTAGAGTACGAGTGTTCTTATATTGTTTTGCAAGTAGCTCCATATTGTTTCTTCAATGAACTAATGTTGTCTATGTACACTTAATGAATATAATTAAGCTTTGTGTGGCATCTCCCGTAAAAGGAGTAAGAGAGTCTGAAGTTGTTGTTGTATTGCTAAAACAATATTGTTAAACACTTTCACGTGATGAGAGAGTTGTTGGAGATATTAAGCAACTAGAGTACTTGTGATAAGGAGATCAATTATTCTCTCGTGTTTTATAGTATTCAAGTCACTAATCATAACAAGAAGTTTTAGTGATAAGGTGTGAAATGAAAATAAATTAGCTTTTGTTTAATTTTCATAAACAGTGTTGTTGACGAGGTCGCAAAAACTTCAGGTTGGATATGGACTTTTCATGACTGCCTCTTGGACTGAAGAATTGGACTTGAATGTACATTTTGTCTTTATACTTGATATTCCATACAAAACAAGTCTCTTATATTAATAAAAGACCCTCTGATACTTAAGCTAATAACTTGTAGGAGGGAAGAAAAATATAAAAAGAGTGAGGGCTTAAAAGAGTGAATATTATAATGAATTTATGTTTTATATTGTTAAATAAATTTATTAACTTTGTAACTTGAGGTATTTATATATCTCAGTCACGTGAACTTATTTTATAAAAAATGAAGTAACGATGAAAAATAATTGATTTTTGTTTTGTATAACTTGAAAAGATGAATTGTTGGTTGTTATATTTTATTATGATATTATTGGGAAAGATTGTTATTAGGGTGATTGGTATAAAAGATGAATGAAGCTAGGCACCATCTAAGGAGCTAAGTTGATAGAATAGAGGGGTTATATTGATTATTTATGTGTAAATATAAATGAGTATGCTGTCATATTAGCAATTCAAAGGTAAGCATAAAAGAGTACAACATTACATTGACTTTTGTGGAGGTAGTAACTATTATGAGTCAGTCACTTCGGCATTATTGTATGTGCAAGTTGCTTGGCTTCCTAGAAGATTCGATGCAAAGATGGGGAGTATAAGGCATGGTTTGTAATTGAGACTCAGTCACTCTTGATAGTTTCATGTTAAATATGCATCTAAGTGTATATTTAATAATACAGATGCAGGCTCTATAATTAGTTCTCTTTTAAAATAATATTGTTTTATATTTTTTATTAGCACATCAAAACTATCAAAATACATCCCAACAAACATAAATTTATAAATCATTAAAGCTGTCAATGTAAGTCAATTAGGTTTGATTTAGACATAATAATTGATTTTCATGCGACATGCGCTGCCCTTTTCAAACCAAGGATTTCAATGCAATGTTTTTTTTAACATGCAGGACTGATGTGTTATGCCGAGGAAAAATTAGGATTGAGTTTTAAAAATTTTGAAGGTTGCTAACTGATCCATCAATAGTTTATACATTGCACTGTTGATATCCCAAAATAGAAAATTATGCTGAAGATCATCACATTGCCTAGCTAAAGAAAATTGTTTTTTTTGTTTTCCTTTAAATAAAATAAAATAAAATAAAGAGCGAAGCCGAGTAGAAGGATGGGCAGATATTCCTATAG
>NW_011504679.1:0-3634 GCF_000495115.2 Populus euphratica
CATTACAACCGGAAAATAAGACTTTTTGATTCATGCATTGTTTGTAATATGTTAGTAATGGAGATGTGATTGAAAAGCAAACTTATGGTAGAACATACTCTTTGATTGAATTTGAGAGATTTAAACACATAAACCCTAAACACAGGAGATGAGATTGAAAAGCAAGCTTATGGTAGAACATACTCTTTGATTGAATTTGAGAGATTTAGACACATAAACCCTAAACACATGAGTGTTGGAGTGTATATCAATGAGAGGACCTATCACTTTGGCATGGCATAGATTTCACTTAAATCCCGACGATTGATTGAATTTTGAAGTTTGCATGTAAACAAATTCATAAAAATTTATTTATTTTATCCTTTTTTATTATATTTTTATTTATAATTCTTGTACTCTTGGACATTGATGGGAGATTAAGAGATTGATCATGGTTATTTTCAATTTAATTTTATTTATCCTTTCTCGAGGACGAGAAAGAGCTAAGTGTGGGGGTATTTGATGTAACCATATTATTCGATAGTTTCACCCACTTTTACCTAATGTTTTGTCCATGTTTTATATGTAAAATGCCTTGATATTCTTTGTTTTATGTTTTGAAGGCACTTTTGGATGAAAAATGCAAAAAGGAGTAAATTGGAGATAATTGGCAGATTTGACGTTCAGTCGATGTTTTGTGCAGAGCGTGAGTTCTAGAGATCGAAATGAAGTGATTCTAGTGGCACTAAAAAGCTAACATCCATACCTTTCTGGAAATGTAATGAAAGAAAAATAAAAAGAGGAAGATCATGGAAATCACATCCTTCAAAGTCAAATCTCGCATTCTGCCACTGTTGACCTTTGTCTATTCCAAATTCAATATCTGGCGCTATAGAAGTCCAATTTATACAAACTAAATTGTTTTGGATTCCTGACTCAAAGGTATGTAAACGCTCCAAATTTCATCTAAAAACGATGTGATATGAGGGAGATATGATTTTTCAAAGATGACAACTGAATTCTGCCAGCAATCAGGTTTCGTGAAGAAATGAGTCCAAATTACGTTTTGAAGCTTCTAAACCATCATCCAAGTTTTTATATCAGCAATTTAACACATTCAGTTGATGTTTTATGTAGAGCGTGAGTTCTAGAGATCGAAATGAAGTGATTCCAGTGGCACTAAAAATCTAACATCCATACCTTTCTGCAAATGTAATGCATGCAAGGCTATTTCTCTTTTTTAGGGAAAATAGTTATTGAAGTACTTAAATATCAATTGTCAACTTAAGGGAGGACTAGTTTGTAAATTAGGAACTAGGGTTTCTTAGCATATAAAAAGAAAGAGAGAGAGGAGAGAAGGGGGGCAGCAGCCAGAAGTTAAGAAACACAAATTCTCTCGTCTACAAACCCAAAAAATCATGCTCTCTTCATTCTTTAAGAGTAGTTGTTCAATGGTTATGCAAGGCTAAGCTCTTTTCTTGGTTGCAAGGACACAACAAACCTTCGGATTTCAAGAACCGTGAGATTTATTCTTCCTTTGAATTCTGCCAGCAATCAGGTTTCGTGAAGAAATGAGTCCAAATTACGTTTCGAAGCTTCTAAACCATCATCCAAGTTTTTATATCAGCAATTTAGCTCCTCTAAGTCAGAGTTTGAAGATTTCATGCAAGGCTATTTCTCTTTTTTAGGGAAAATAGTTATTGAAGTACTTAAATGTCAATTGTCAACTTAAGGGAGGACTACTTTGTAAATTAGGAACTAGGGTTTCTTAGCATATAAAAAGAAAGAGAGAGAGGAGAGAAGGGGGCAGCAGCCAGAAGTGAAGAAACACAAATTCTCTCCTCTACAAACCCAAAAAATCATGCTCTCTTCATTCTTTAAGAGTAGTTGTTCAATGGTTATGCAAGGCTAAGCTCTTTTCTTGGTTGCAAGGACACAACAAACCTTCGGATTTCAAGAACCGTGAGATTTATTCTTCCTTTTATTTTCAGTTTATATTATGAATAAGTATGGTTGTTTTCCTATGAATATTTTCTATGATTGTTGTTGATAATTGCTAGAGCGGAACTCTAAGTTATTATTGTGAACAATTTATTGCTAAGTTTGATATCAAAACCGGAGTTGTGATGTATGAACTTGTGAAGCAACTAAGCTTGATAATTGTGGCGGAACTACATTATTAAACTTAGGGAGAACACTCAAATATCTAGTTCTTAGGGCTGCCATTGAACTAAATCATTAATGTGGACATTGTGATTGTTTGTTGGTTAGGGTTAGTTATACGGCTGATCCGTTAATTAACCAACATTAAGAAAAGATAAAAAATAATATCTAGTTCTTAGGGCTGCCATTGAACTAAATCATTAATGTGGACATTATGATTGTTTGTTGGTTAGGGTTAGTTATACGACGGATCCGTTAATTAACCAACATTAAGAAAAGATAAAAATTCAGAATATAAATTGTAGTTTTGTTTCAAGGATCGGTTCTAATTTCCGTTGGTGGATGTGTGCTTGCAACCAAGGTTTGTTTTCTTGATAAATTTCGATTTCAATTGATTTTGTTTGCTAGTTTAATTTCTTCCATAGTTTAGATCATCACAAATCAAAACCCCCCAATTGCAAAACGTATAGCATAAAAATCTGAACTAAATCTTCCTTGTGGGATCGACCCCTTGCTTGCTCTATACTATCTTGTGTGTTGTGTTTTAAGCTAGGGTAATTAATTTGTGCGACCACGACATCGCAACACTGCTTGATGTTTGATTTGCCTTATAATTGCCATGGTGTTGGTGTTTTCCTAGGATACATTTTGTTATAATGAACAAACTTGGACTGAAAGTCTAAAAAGAAAGAATCCTTGATCAATGTAGATCACACCCTTAGATATGTCTACAAAATACCAAGGAGAATTAATGCAGATCTCTTAAAATCTGTGTTTGATTCAGAATAAATTTATTAAGATAGAAATCCAAGGAGATTCTATGTGCTTTAAAAGCTCATTTTCCCTTAATATTTCATACTCTCACGGCTTGTAAATCTTGGAGTCAAAAATTAAAATGTTCTCAATTAAAATCAAGGCTTCTTTCAAAGATATGTGATGACTTGTTATTCCTAGAAAATTATTTTGGATATTTACCATTTAAGGTTTCTTTATCTAAATATTAAAAGTGAATAACAACAAGTTATTCCCAATAATATTTTGGATATTCATCCATTTGAGATTTGTTTATCCAAACATTAACGGTGAATAATTGAAGAATTCCCCCCAAAATAATATTTTTATATTTTTTGAAATATTGGCCAATACCTTTTGAAGTTTTATAAACATGTTGTAAAATCTAGAAATGCAAGAAAATATTTTTTTTTTGTGTTTAAGAAATCCAATCGAAAACACATTTTTCAAAACTTCCAATATTTTTTGTATAAAAAAAAGCGTTTAGAACATGTTAGGGTACTAGCTGTATGCATCACATAAGAAAATATTTTTTTGATATATATGTATATTTGTCACATTGCGTCGAAAACCAGGTATTCTAAATACGAGATTGATATTTTTTTACAACATAAAAAAATCCACACCTTAAAATAAATATGCCAGAAAATAAATCTCTTTTTCCTTGCTTCTTGTTTTCTTCTCTTCTCTTTCCCTTTTC
>NW_011504679.1:3712-5315 GCF_000495115.2 Populus euphratica
CTTTCCCTCTTCTCTGTTCTACTTTCCTTTTCCTTTTTCTCTTTTCACAGTTAACAAACATAAACTCCTTCTGTTCTCTGCGTTTTATCTCTACTCCCTCTGTTCTCTTTTTATTTTTTCTGCTGCTCCCTCTTTTCTTTCTCCTATTGCCTGCCTCTCCGTGGAGATGATGAGGTAGATGGGGATGAAGTCGTGTTATGCTGGTTGAGTTCATGCCCCTGCCCTGTATTTTTTTTTTTTTTTTTTTTTTTGGTGGGGGGTTTTTTGTTTTTTATGCTGGTTGAGTTCATGCCCCTGCCCCTGTATTTTTTTTTTTTTTGCTTTCAACAGTGTAGTTCTGCTATCTTTTTTCCTTTTGTTCCTCTCCTTTCTCTCCTCTTTCCTTTAGGTCAGCAAAGGCAACGTATGTATAGTCTATGCACAACTCTTGTTAGGAAAGATTCAATGCATTAATCTAGGATCAAATCCTAGCTGATTTGCAGCCAAATAATATAAATGAGGAAACTACAATATTCTCATTGATTATGTGCCGATTCTAGTGATTTCTTTCCAATATTAACACATCATCACAACCATCTATATTAGGGTTAAAATTCCAGCCATTAGATGATGGTGAGGTTCTTTTCTTTATGGTATTTTGCAGCTCTCAAAAGCTGTTGTTTTCTATGAATTATAGTTGCACAAAAATGTGATCTATAACTCCAAAATCAAATGAGATAATCATGGAAACTAGCAGGAAGTTGTGGAGACAAGGAAAGAAATCAAACAAGGAGGGTTGTGTAGTGAAAAAGAAAAGAAATTAGACGGGGAGGGTGCATGCTGCAACGTTATATTTCCTTATTCAGTGCGATAGAAATCCCGTTATTTTATGATGATCCAGTTCCAACCAATTTCCTTCTAATTTCATCTTCAATTGAATCCCTTATTTTATCACTTCTCAATTTAGTCCTTGGTAAAAAAAAAAATCCTTCAAATTAGGACTGTGAACTTGGGAAAAAATCCTTTTCGCGGCAAGAATCCCTACTTTCACACTAGATATTCAAATGGGAATATCGTGAGCTTTTGATATTGAAATGCAATTCAAAAGCCTAAATTTATCTACGTGTCTCGGACTACAACTTTGATGAAGGATTCAAAGTGAGATAAATTCATTTTGAATAAGAGAATTGCAACCAAACTCGGCTGGAAACCTTTTGCGGCAGGATTCAATGTTTTCATGCTATATTTCAAACATGAATATCTTGAGCTTCTAATATCAAAATCAAGCAATTTAAAAGCCCAAATTCATCTACATGTCCCAGACTACAGCTTTGATGAAGGATTCAAAGTGAGAAAAAATCATTTTAGATAACAGAATCTGGTAGGGATTTGGTGGGTCAAAAAGGATCTTCGGGTCTAATTTAGAAACTGACAAATGCTGAGAATCCTGATATGACTAAGAGTATGATTTAAGAATAAATCAATAAAATTTGTGACAAAAATAGAGTTTTTAGTGCAAAACTTGGGTCAGGATCCTTCCCGCGGCAGAATTATTTGCCTTTATGTTAGATATTCAAACTGGAATATCTTGAGCTTCTGATATCAAAATCAAGTGATTTGAAAG
>NW_011504802.1:0-1154 GCF_000495115.2 Populus euphratica
CGCCCTCTATGGGTCGGGGATAGGCTTCCCATCCAGTTTTCTTAAAAACTAGCAAACATGGTCTTTTTTAGTCAGATTCCTAAGACTATGCTAAGCATGTTCTTTATGAAAATAAGTTCATTAGTCATGTATTACATGATGCTTATCTCTACTGTGATGAGACTTAAGAGTTAATAGAAAATTATCTAAAGACTCTCTGTGTTTTGAAATAAATCCCACCTTTTGACAATTTTCACAGTTTTTGCGGAATGCATCTGACTCCTTGAATATGATGGGCCAGTAAAATCCACAAAAAACTACTTTGTAAGATTTTACCAGTCCTTTTTTTTACGATAAATGATCTCATATGCCTTAGAGTGATAAACTTTAATGACACTACTTACGGTATTATCGAGAATGGAACTTTAAAATATTTGGTCAGGACAATATTTGAATAAGTAAGGGTCATCCTAATAAAAGTTTTGCACGTCGCTCAAAAACTTTCTTTTATCTTGGTTATCCAAATGATCCGCGACAACATTTTTAGTGTCTTTTTCATCCGTAATTTCTTCCTATTTGAAAGTCTCAAAGATTTCAAAATTGTGATTAACTTTTCTTTGTTTGGTCATGGTATGAGGAAATAGAAATACAGGTGGGGAATCAGTCTTTTCCTTGCAATATTCAAATTCAACCCCTTCCTTACCCTTAGAAATTGACTCATCATCTTTCTCACAAGGTTCAAGAATTGGTTTTTGAATAACCTTACCACTACAAAAAGTGAGTAGAGTAGTGACTGATTTGACTTGATCCATGTGTTGACTTCCAGAACTACTTGCATTTGCATTGTATTGCCCCTTGGGATTTTGCTGTGGTTGAGATGGAAACTTACCTGTCTCTTGAAAATTGAGAGCAGATGTGAATTTTGCAAGAGTATCTTTAAAATCTGTTATGCTTTGAGCAAGTTGAGTGTTGATTGTCTCTTGCTTTTCAATAAATGCATACAAAGTTTACTCAAAATTTCTTGTAGAAAGTAAAATATAAGGAAGTGCATATCTATGAGAATTTTAAAAATTATGGTGTGCTTGAAATTGTGGTTGTGAAGTTTGTGCATCGTCACTCTTCCAATTAAAATTTAGGTGATTTCTCCAACCAGGATTGTATATTTACGAGTATGG
>NW_011504802.1:4668-4998 GCF_000495115.2 Populus euphratica
TGGAGACCAAGATGCCTAAATGCATAGCAAATGCCTCCTTTTATATGCCAAAATTGAAAACTATTGATTTGATGACTAATTGATGAGTGGGTGACCAACTCTTGACTTGGTGATAATTTTTATCTTCTTTTGTCTGCCTAAAATGGCATTGATAACATCAGAATTGGAACCATTTAAAACATGAAAGTTGTAAGAAATTATCTCAGCTTTCCAAGAAAAAAAAATAGAGGTCATTTGGACTTCTAGAACTCTAGATATAGGTCAAATAATGAATAGTATTCGGGCTACAGGACAGATTCCGACTTCTTTGTTGTTATTATAATTTGGACT
>NW_011504803.1:0-4992 GCF_000495115.2 Populus euphratica
TGTAGGATTGAAATCCCGTGTAAATTCTCAGAAAATTAAGTGATAGAATTATTATTTACAAGAAAGTTAATATTATTTTGTGCTGTCTTACACTTGTGCTTGAATTATCAGTGTGACTCTACATTTTTCACTAATATTTCTTCCGCAAACTTGTCTTCTCATAAGATACTTTCTTGCCACTGACTCTTAACACCATCTTGATTCTTCGGAGAGCACCAAGCTTTTTCGCCAGTTACCTGCTAATGCTAACGTTACCTACCAATGTCACAACAACTTATTTTTTCAGGTTACAAGGGAAAAAAAATATTTTTTCTATTATTATTTTACTCTTTATAAGATAAAATTATGTGACTGAGATGTATAAATACCTCATATTATTAAATAAACACATGAATTTGTTCAAAAAGATCATATATAACATAAGTAAAGACATAATCATCATAATAGCCACTTTCTTAAACTCTAGATCTCTTCGTTGTACATGTCATCCGTTTTATAATTTACTAATTTAAGTATAAGATAGTTTCATGTTTTAATAGGACTTGTTTTACGAAGAATACCAAGTTTAGAGATAAAACCCCTATTGAAACCTAAATACTTCGACTTAAGATATAGTTGTGGGAAATCCAAATCTAATATGAAGTTTTTCTAACTTCATCAATAATGCTTTATGTGAAAATCTAAACAAAAACTAGTTTATTTCAATTTCACACCTCATCAAAAGTTCTTTCCATAAATAATGACTTAGAAATTCCATGATAGGAGAGTAAACAATCTCTCCATAACAACTACACTAGCTTACTCTAATTTTTCCACAAATCTTCCATTAAATGAAAATGCTCACTAAAGTCATTCTAGCTATATAATAATAGCTTCGCATCCCTCCTCGACCGGTGACACAACACCTACTTCATTAGACACACTACTAAGTGAGCACAAATAACTCCAATTCCTAAAAAAAAAGGTTGAACATCATTCAAGCATATAGATATGAGAACACTCGTATTTTAACCCTATGAAGGAGTTGCTCCTACCATGAAGAATGTTCTCATACTAGATGCCCCGTACACGAACTCCGATGATAAAAAAACAAAAAAACAAAACTAAAGCTTTATCTAGTTCTAGCCATAAGAGTGGCTAATGTGATTGATCCTGAGTTTGATTCACTTACTCCTTGTTAAAAAAAGACCCTGGTATGATATGAGATCTATAACTTTACAAGCTCTTAAGAATGAACATTGCCCCCACCAAGTGAGAAAATCTTTGTTTTTCTATATAGTACTATACACTTATCTCTTCTAAGATTGCGTATTTATAAAGGTAAATTTATATAACTACAATGAACTTACAACTTTAGAGAACGCATATACAATGTAGAAGTATCCCAAAGCTTGTAGCAAAAGATGTAAACATTACATGCAAAATCTTTCTAACAACATTATGTGGGTTTTCTTGGGTATGTTACCATAGTCTATAGCCTGACGCTATCATTTACTTTCATGATCTCACTGTCAAAGTCATCTCCCATTTTAGTATAAGCATACTAGTTTAAAAAAGTACAATTAAGCTCTTCACTATCACACAATTAGAAGATGAGAGAACCAAATAATATCTTTAAGGTTTTATTAAGGAAATGCATAATGTGAAAAGTCTCTTAAACCTATTGCTATTGATTCCCTAATTAGTGGAGTTTAAAATTATTTCTTATGGGAATAATTGTACATTTTCCCTAACCAAACTTTTTTCAAATTGAAACAGGATATGAAAAGTCATATTTAAGTAGAAGAAGGAAGTGTGAATAAGCAAGAATACCCTTGTTTATAAAAATAGAGAGTAGAGTCTCCCAAGCATGTTGATCTCTAATAGCCCTAATGTTTCCAAAAATAACACTAAATGATCAATTCACGATCGACTGATGCTCATTGAGCTCATAACCATATCTCTAACCACCACGTATATTGAAATATTGATTTCAATCAAGGAAAAAGAATTCATATGAGGTCTTTTTATTTTAAAATGCAGCATAGACATAAAGAACTCCAACAACTTTGTTTTTTTTTTTTTCACAACAACAACAAGAATGATACCAAGAACCATCTTGCCCTAAAAAAGGAGATAAAATGATTAATTATCAAGGGTTATCTCAAATAGTTTATAAGAAAATAAATACAACTTGAACAAAAAAGAGAGAGAGAGAGGTTGATGTATCCTAAGATGTCTTGTCCAAGATTAGATAGGTTTCAAGGATTGCATCTCTATTTATATAAGAAAATATTTTAAACTTTTTAATAAACAAATCAATCTCTAAGTAATCTCCATAAGTTTTTCTTCATAGAGTTGTTTATCTTCATATCTTCATTGAAATCTTTGTTTCATCAACAAGAATCTTCATATCTTCAAATTAAATTTACATATCTTTAATAAAATCTTCATGTTTCCAAATAAAATCTCTATGTGTCCAGCAAATCTTCATGTGTTTAAATAGTAAGTTTTCTAAACTTTTATCCTGACAATGTTTTCATTGATTTTCCATTGTTATTTGCTTAATTTTTACCATGACATAACTTTCAAGATCATAAAAAAAAAAACTATTCTGCACATAGTACATGTTTACATGTGTAATATCCCACATTAGTGAGTGAGAAGTTGGCAGCTGATCTTATTAATAGTGTTGGTTACTAACTTATTAAATGTGTTTTGGGGCTATGCGTGACTACCAAGAACAAAGTCGTAATGCCTGTGGGAAAAGCGGATAATATTTGGCAGATTGAGTCAGCTGTTATATTTGATATTAGAGCTGACTTTATTAGCTGTCTAGTTGTGCTGACGGGGTCGTCGAGCTTTTTAAGGGAATGGATTGTAAAATTCTATATTTGCGAGTGAGGAGTTGACAGTTGTTCTTATTAGTAATGTTGGTTACTAACTTGTTAGACGCGTTTTAGGGTTATGCGTGATTGCCAAGAATAAAGTTGTAAAGCCCGTGGGCTAAAGAGAATAATATCTAGCAAGTTAGGGCGAGTTGCTAAAACATGCATGGCCAAAAAAAATATGCAAACACAAGCACATTAACACTCTTGTCTTTTCAAAACTTTACCATGTGAGAAATGCCAACTCTTTTATCCCTTCCATAAATTGGCATATAACATACTTTACTTATAGGTCATAAAAAAATGCCAGAAAGGCCAACTCATTCATGGGTTGAAACCATATAAACCTAAGGATAATGTAGTTTCTCTCATACATGGTAAGAAGGTCATGTTAACATATTATGCTTTGATCAAGTGTTTCATATGTCAAATATTTAAAAAACTAGGGAGGTAAAACATAGTACAAGTAAAAAAAGTGATAGCCTTGTTGTTTGAGACAACCTAAACCATAAAATGATTGCCCATTTAGCCTATTTGACCTTGTCTTTTAAGCTCTCAATAAATTATGCTTCTTTCTAACAACTATCGAAATAAATCCAATCCTATATAGATTCTAAAAAAGTCCAGCGATTAACATATGCCACAATATGGAGTTAATACCTCTAAGAATATTAGTATGATGCACATTCTCCTATACTTTCATATGAATAATCAATGTGGTGCTACATTTCTTGCCAATAACTATCTTTCCTAACCTATATTATCATAGGACATTATCTTTCTCACTAATGGTATCTTTCTTGACTTGTCTTTTCATAGAGTTTTTATTTTTCTCGCCAATGGCTATTTTTCGCCAACCTGTCTCTTTGGAGTATACCTACCTTTTTCATCAGTGATTTCTTACCAATATATCTCTTCAAATGGTGCTAACCTTTCTCACCATTCACTCATAAGTTGCAACTTTTCTTACCAATGATGCGTAATAACCAATAACTCCCTTTTTCTAGGTTACTAGGGAAATCAATTACTTTTCATCATTGATCCACTATTTATAAGGTAAGATCATGTGATCGAGGTGTGTAAATACCTCAGATCATTAGGTAAACACACAAGTTTATTCAAGAAGATCACACAGAACATAAGTTCATATAAGAACACATAACTATCATAATATTCACTCTTCTAAGCTTTTTATCTTTTATCCATACCTTTTTCTCCTCGTATAATTTGCTTACTTAAGCATCAAAGGATCCAAGGATCCCTTATTATGATAAGAGACTTGTTTGTCATAGAATACAACGTCCAAAGATAAAGCCCACATCTAAACTTATATATTTTATCTCAAGATGCAATCGTGGAAAGTTCAAATTTAATTTGAAGTTTTTAGAACTTCATTAATAGAGGTGAGAATTCTTACCCTAACCTAATGGACACTCATTCAAACCAATTTAAATGGGTTAAATATTTTATGAATAATTACTATCTAGTCCAGTTTAGGTAAAAAACAAAAAGATAAAGTCGGGTCTCAAGCCTTCTGAGTAGGTAACAAATATTGCTCCACCTAACCCAAAACCCATCATATACTCGACTTGAAATTTATTTGTGTACTACTATATTTATGCTTATAAAGTTAATATAAACTACATCTTTTTATTAGCTATATATAGAGTTTTTTTTTTTAAAAAAAATTAAGGTTCTTTCCCATTCCCATATCTCTTTTCTACTTTTAGTTGCAAAAAAGTAAATTTTCTAACATAGTTTGGAAAAAAATAGGCAAGCTAGTACTAGCCAAAAAAGATTTTGGAAGTAGTATAATTTGGTAAAAATCATTGGCGGGAGCTGTGACATTTTAAAAATTCATAGTTGGAAATAGTGATATTATTAAAGAAATGCTTAAAATAGCTTGACATAAATTTCAAGGAGGAGATAAAAGAAAGAAAAAAAGAAAGAATGAATTAATAAGATCCGGAGATGTACCAAAGCTTCGATAATATATGAAATTTTTAGTATCATCACAAAGATCTTGACAAGATAAATTAAATAATAATAAAAAAATCATACGTAGTGATCAAAGTGAGTCATACATATTATCCAAAAGTAATAAATATCCCCGATATAAAACTAG
>NW_011504805.1:0-4991 GCF_000495115.2 Populus euphratica
AATTCAAAGGAATTAACACAAACCCAAACATAATTCATGTATCACCATTTAATGTCCAAAAAACAATCACAATCTAATAATAAACTCACAATTCACCACAAATAATCAAATCACCTCAAAATCAATAATACACATCAAACCAAATTAATAGTGTCTAACCGTCCAGAAAAAATACACAATAATAAACTTTCCCCTAAAATTTCACAATATTATAGCAATTTGTGTGAAACAATATTAGTAATTAAAAAACTTCACTATAGAAAAGTGGTGATGTATACAAGTTTGAAAAAACTTTCATTTAAAAGAATGGTAGCTTAAGTGTATTTGTATAATTTCTTAGACAAGGTTGAATACATTGAGCAATTGCATACAAGTGGATTTGTCAAAGCATGAAAGCCGTTCAAGAGAGGAGTTACCAATATATGTTCCTTTCTTATCTCTCAATTATATATATTTCTTATCACTTTATTCATGAACTCTTGATTAATCCGAATTCTATGTCATATGCTTAACTAATTTGGAATGAAAATGCAATGAAATATTCTTTCGCATGAACCGGCTATAATATTCAAGTAAAAAAGCATCAAACAATATCTTACCTGCCTTGCCACCGCCAGGACCTTAAATCCAGACCTTTGCCTACCCCATTAATTGACCAGAATATTTCAAGCATTTAGAACCTTAAAGATACCAACACAACATTGGGGCGGATTTTCATACCATGAAAAATTGGTATTAATAAGAACCTTTTTTTTCCTGGTCCTGCTCGATTTGGAAAGGGGTCCTTGAGTATCCAATTTGAAGTATCTTGTGGGTTTAGTCAAAAAGGTCATTATCAGTCTTCACACTTCATGCACAAGGAAAGAATATGTTTAATTCGTCAATCGACTCATAGATAACTCTGTAACAAATGTTTGGGATGAAGGGAAAAGTACAGATTTTTCTCATTAGAGAAAGAAACTGCATAAAATGTGAATGCTGTAATTATTTTCAAAGAACTTAACCATAAATCCACCCTTCTTGCAAGGAACAAAGCCTTCTTCCCTATATTTTCAAAGAATGCTGTAATTATTATGGTGAATCATGCATGCATATCCAGAATGATTTGATATTTCTTAATTGAATTTTGGAAAAGTCGTAATACTTGGTAAAGCCTTTGGATCGATAGTTTCTCTGAGATGTGAATGGAATTAACAACAGAATAATAAAAAAGAAAAAGCAACAGAATCAATCATCAGAAATTGTGAGAATTATATCTTTCTTTGAAGATTTTGATTTTGACCACAGTGAACCTTTAAGCTTAACTAGAGAGGCTTCTATGATTTCTATATATACGGACCAGCTTGGCTTCAAACCATATGTACAAGTCAAGCTCAAACTCAGAACCCACTTAAACTGTTTCTTCTTCTTATTTTTTATTGTCATTCTGCAAATGGCTCGCCAAGCAGATCGCCTTTACAAGATTGGGTTGGAAGGGTTTGCACTAATAGATGAGTGGTATGGATGCCCCAGGAGGTCTTCACCTCATCAAGAACACCATCAGCAAGGATACGATTATTGTGGAATCCAAGCTCCCATGATGAAAATGGATGTTATCAACAACAAGGAGGCAGCTAAACATTATGGTGGGGTGGTGATTATGGATTATCGAAAGAAAAAATTACTCTATTGAGCTCTTTAGTGATAATGTATTAAGCCTTGCTTTGCTTGGTTAAGTTAATTACCAAGCATAATTAAGTCCGTTTCAAATTTATTGTTTTCTTCTTCTTCTTCCTATGTTTGTGTGTGTGTATGCAAACTGTTTTAGAGTCAGCTACTCCAAAACATGAAAATGTATGAGTGCCTCAAAGTAATTTGTTGCACCTCTTATTTCTCTATGATTACTTTCTTGGGTTTCTTGAAATACATGACATAGTGAAAATAGGGATTTTAGAATATTTTTCAAGTCTCATGTATCTCATTAAACAACATAAACTTATTTAGGATTTGTGCAAAAATTGTACGAAGATGGTTCTACCTCCTAGAATTTGATCAACACTTGAAAGCTGGGTTGTCATAAATCAAGTCCTTACTTGATTTTTCTAAATATAAAATTTTAATCTCACGTGCTAATTATATATATTATAGTCTTCAGTTTTTAAAATTTATTTACAATCAATTTGTTGTTACCAACTTTTGACTCCATGAAAAATCAAGAAAAGAAAAAATGAAAAAATAGAAAGAGAAAATCCAAAATACAAGAGGATATATATGAAGAAAGCCCAGAAGATTACTCAAGTTGGTACTGAAGGACCAAATTACAAGTTGAAAAGTTAAAGGACCAAAATGTACAAAACTGTTATAATTAATAACCCAATTCCAATTGACAAAGGGCCCGATCAGTGAAAATATTTCTATTAGGGTAAAGAAATATAAATTTGGATAGTTAAGGACTTAATGAGAATTTTAGAAGGCTTAATTAATTTTATTGAGGACTTGATTACTAGAAAAATCAGTTTTTAGAGTCAATTTGGGTGTTATTTGAAATAAATTAAAGTCCAGGGACTTAATTGGTTTTTTAGGAGGTTTAATTGGATGAATCAATGGCTTAATTGTAAGAATATTGAAGTTTGGTGGGCAATTAGGGATTTGATTGAAGAAATCTAAAACCAAGAACTAAAATATAAAAAAAAGGCGCATGACTGTAGAGACTAAATTTGACCAAATTAGGCGCCAAATTGAAGAAAATTAAAGGTTTAATGGTCAATTAAGGGTCTAAGTGCACAAATTAGAAACTAAGGACCAAGATTAAAATGGCACTGAACTTTGAGGTTGATGATTGATCTAGACAAGGGTGAAATTACATGAAATTAAGTGTTTGAGAGATAATTATAGGTGCAATTACAACAAATTTGAAGAATAGGGACTAAAGTAAAATTTTCAAATCCCAAATTAAAAACCCTAATTTCTAGGGTTTAACCTAGATGATACGTTGTTCGGCCATTGTATAGTTTTTTGCTAGCTATTTTGGTTGATCGAGTAGGCACCTTCAAACAAATGAATATGGCATCTCCGACCACTTCTAGGGCTATAACCACCACAATTTAATTAAGAAACTCCCCCTCTACAAACATCAATTATGACCATCAAGCATTTATATCCCATTTTCTTTATCAAACTCAACAACATCTTGTTCCTAATTAGCCATTACTATATTTTCAGATTCTCAGATAATTGAGTTGGCGCCTTTAACAAGTGAATATGGAGCTACATACATCCAAATTGAACAAGAATGGACCAAATCGAAAGGCATGATTCTCCTCTATAAAGTTTAGGTGGTCTCCAATGATATTTATGTTAGAGTTGCTCTAGCGTGGCCTTAAACTTGGTCAACTCAGTCAATCTTGACTAAGATACCTATTTGTACAAAGCCACTCAACTTTTTCGTGTGTTCACATTTAAATTTTTTTAGAGAGTTCTTATCAAGGGTCATAAATCTTTCTTCCATAATCAAAAGGTGATGGATGCATGCCTTTATCTCAAAGAAAAAGAAAACCTCCTAGGTAATTTTGTTACAAAACCACCATCCCAAAACCATTGAAAGACAAAGGTTCTGATTGTTAACATTTGTCTAAAACTCTCTTATTTTGATCAAAGAGCTAAGCTTTGATTAATTTATATTTTAATCAATCAAAAACCCTAGCAAAATCCTATAAATACCCCTTGAAAAATGAAAATAAAAAGTGAGAGAGAAAAAACATATAAGAAATAGACTATGAAAAGATCCTGGTGTGAAGGTTCAAGAGCCTAATATAGAGGGTTTTACAAGCTTTGAAAAAAATATAGTGAAAGGGAAAGAAGTAAATAAAAGAGAAGGAAAATAGTTCATAGCTAGCAAGCTTGGAGAAGGTATAACCATGTAGAAATTCAAGTGTGGAGTCCGTGTGGCCTTTCTTTTCATGCTTTCTTAATGTTTAAACCTCTTTTGATGTTGTTTAAGCTTATCTTTCATTATTTGGTTTGATTTTGGTGCTGGAATAATTTGATGTTTTTTCAGTAGATTTTGTTTTATTAGATTTCATTATGATAATTTATTTTAGTTTTGGTTAATAATTTGTTATTGAGGCTTTCACTAAAGACATCATTCTTGGCTTTCACACTTGTTTGATTATGTGATTTTAGCCTAATAACATGATGATGATGTATTTGAGATATTTTGATTGGTGTTTGAATCTGTTTTGTAATAAAACAATAAGTTTTTTTAATTTGAGGGTTAAATTTTGGAAGCATGTTGATCAATTTGATGATTTTAGTGCAAGTTGATGGTTCATACAAGTATGTTTTGACATATAGATGTTAAAAATGTCAAGTTTTGAATCCAAATAGCATGAATATGCTTGTTGATTATCTTTAGTAGTTTTGAACTTTGAAACTTCATGCATGTTATTGATGACTTAATTTTATTTGTTAGTTCTTTGAATTCAACGATTCTTAATATTGATAATACAGTTTGTAAGGACCAAAAGAAACATGTTTCAAGAGCCTAAAAGGCTAGTTTTGGGTTTAATAGTAGACTGAGAACTTTTAGATTGCTAGGTTTAGTTTCTTCATGTTCTTGGAAACAAAATTGCCTTAGCATTATGATTTAGATCAACTTTGGTCCCATTGTTTACACTAAACCATTTACGCAACTTGACTAGTACATAAATATAGGGTTTATTTGCATTAATAAGAAGTTTTTGGGTTTTTAATCCTAAGATTTTGGTTTTTAACTGAAACCCATTTTCATAAAATCACGTTAATTCTTTGATAATTGAAGTAATGGATGTTAGATTATGGATCTTTGCATGATTTCAAATAAAACCTTTTCCTTTGTTGTAACCCATTTTTAGGTCCCTACAAATAAAATAAATTAAAAAAACCAAAACAGTGTTGTTTTGAGACACTGTTTCTCTCTCCTCGCATGCTGTTGCCCAAAACCCCACGCCCCTTTGCAATGACAAGCCAGCAAA
>NW_011504806.1:0-262 GCF_000495115.2 Populus euphratica
CAGGTGCGTGTGAATAGCAGATTTACGCTTCGCACCATACTAGACTTCGATGATGGACTGTCTAAGTCATCTTGAATTGCAAGTGAGGGCTGGTAGCTGAGAAAATCAATTTGGGCAGTTTGGTTGCATTGTGTTATAGCTTTAGGCGCAAGGGCGCGCCAACAATTCGCTGCTACGTAGTAGCGTCACACAAGTGCAGAGGCAGTATGCGTGAGCAGTGCAGATTTCGATAGCAAATATAACGGGTGCGTGCAAACAGCGG
>NW_011504806.1:4377-4989 GCF_000495115.2 Populus euphratica
GGTTTTCGAAGTATGCTTTTTTTGTGGCTACACCATCAGTATGCACGACTGAAGTGGCTGCTGGCTTGTTTTACAAACATGTGGTGAAATACTTTGGGGTTCCTTCAGATGTGGTTAGCGATCGCGATGTGCGATTCACTGGACGATTCTAGACAGTATTGTTTGGGCTAATGGGAACAAGGCTGAAGTTCTTGACAACCAATCATTCGCAAATGGATGGACAAACAGAGAGGATTAATGCATTGTTGGAGGAGTATCTTCGACACTATATGATAGCAACACAAAGAAACTGGCTTGAGTTGCTTGATAGTGCGCAATTCAGTTATAATCTCCAAAAATCATCAGCGATGGATTTGAGTCCATTCGAGCTTGTTCTAGGGGTGCAGCCTCAAACTCCAGCGGAGATAGCAGTCCAGAAGACTGGGGAAAAGAGTCCAGCCGCATACAGATTTGCCAAAGAGAGGCAGGAACTCTTCGAACAAGCCCAAGACAGTTTGCGAAGGGCAAGCAAGTGTATGATGAAATATGCTAATTATAAGCGGAGACCTTTAGAGTTTGACGTTGGTGACACGGTGCTGTTGAAGTTGACTCCATAGATATGAAAAAAGATAG
>NW_011504930.1:0-3289 GCF_000495115.2 Populus euphratica
ATGGGTTAAAATATAATGCATTGGGGTTAATATGCTTATAATTGTACATGAGAAATATAAGTCCTGTTTCTTCATGGACTATATCTTTTAAGACTTTAATCTTTATAGCAAGTTTTCATGACTATTCATTTTTGCTTATTTGAGCTACAACTTATTGACTTAGCCTTTAAAAATGAGATGCTTATTTGACAAGCTTAGATGATTTTAGCATACCTTATTATTTAGAGACCTTTATTTCATTGACTGTGACCTTTTAAGACCTTCATATTTGTCACTATAATTAAATGAGTACCACTGCTAGGGTGTTATAACCATCACTCAATATTCACCATATCTGCTTTGTGATAGATTTCCTAATTATATCTTGAGTTCTCAAAAGACATTAAAGGATTTAAACAACTTGATTCCTTTTCTTTTTTTCATTTTAGAAAAGGAGTTGTGTAGCTAGCCCTATTGGGTTTCTTAAAGAGCCCCTAGTCTGATCAAGCCTCCAATTACATTATCTAGTTTTGTTTTCTTGGGTTTTCTCAAGGATAATGTTATGAAAAAGATAAAAGATCAACATCATAAAAAAATCTTTGAAATTTTATAGCTGTTGTCGCACGTGTGCGGTGTCATGGAAAAAACATCCACCCTCAAAATTTTACCTTATCTAAAAATATGGCAAATGTTAGGAGATAAAGGATTCTTATCTTTTATCAATGGAAAGTTGGAATGGAAGTCGTCACCTAGTATTTTGGTCACTAGGAACCCTAACTGGACTCAAAAATTGGGTATAGAGACTGGTTGCGTAAAGGGAAGGTATTATCACTCCAAATACGTCTTACCTAAGGTAAGCTGCATTGTTTTATTATCTAATAAAATCTAAGGTCTTATCATGTTTTATAGTTGTTGGTCCATATATGGTTTAAAAAAAGTCTTCCTCAATAAGGAGATCCTTGTTTTATCGAGTAAAACTCATCCGTTCTAACATCAACAAAAGAATTTAATATCCGGAATATGTCTTACGTATAAGGTCGTAACCCCAGATACTAAAAGAAAACAATATATATTTTTTATTTTTTTTGAATTTTTGAAATATTAGCCTAGTTCTCGTGACTTTAATAAACTGGTATTAAAGCCAAAATGCATGCTAATATATGTTTTTGAGTTTTTATTGTATGAAAATATGATATGTTATTTTTTTAATTTTTTTTGAAATACTTGGTCGTATGCATGAAAACAAGAACTTTTAATATTGAATTTGTATCTTTATAGTATAAAAATACAAACCAATACTAAGCAAAATTCATTAGAAAAATACATGGGAAAAATCATATATTTTTTGAAAAAAAATTAAAGGAAATTTATTTTTATTTTTATTTTATTATTTTTTGTGTGGCTGGGCTAGACCCAGCTAGTCTAGCCTGTCACTGATTCAAACTAGTGACCCAGCTAGGGAATGAATTATAATTCACAGCTACAGTAGCATGTAAATTATAATTCACAGCTACTATAGCATGTGAATTAGAGAGAAGAAACTACCCACCTAGAGACAAAGCCGAATGCACTGGTGTGTTGTTGGTCCTTTATTCGTGTCTTTATCCTTTCTCTGAGGTTTCTTTTTATTCTCTGCCCGTGTGTTGCTCCATTATCTTCTCCTTTTGCTTCTTCAATTTATTTTTGTTCCTTTGTGCTTCCTCTACTCAAGACGAAGATGATGGTGATGAAGGTGTGAGGTGTTGCTGACACGACTAAAAGATTAATGTCTTCTCCCAAGTGCAGGAGTGTCGAAGTAATAAATAACCCGGCAAGACCGGGGTCGAACAACAGAGAGGTTAATTGTACAAATTATAGACAACAATTATAATAGTAGCAATAATAATACTAATAATACTACTACTACTACTAGTAGTAGTAGTAGTAGTAATAATAATAATAATAATAATAATAATAATAAACAAAAGGAAGGAGAAGAAGAAGAAGAAAATGAAAGCTTTGAGATGGAATATTAATGTAAGAATTAAAAAATAATAATAACAAATGTCAAGGTTAGAGGATCCACTAATGGTATGTCAAACAAGTATTGTATAAACTCTTATTATTTAATTGAAAACCACATACAAAGGAGGTTCAAATCAGATTATAGGTTGTTAACATGATTACATTAGTCATCTTATTCAATTAATGCTAATACTTGTAAATCTCGTCAAGCATTCATGATTATAACTTATGTTACCAACAAATCAAGTTCCTTTCATAGCTCAGGTGTCGGTTATACCATACAGTATGAACTATAAAAGTGCCAAGCATTTGTTGTACCAAGTGTTATATAACATAAATCAAGATTAGTCATTTAACAAGCAAAGTATTAAAGAGTGAACAAGATAAAAAATACAAAACATGTTAGTATCAAACATTATAGTCCATATTAAGTTTACACTATACTTATTCTTACACCATTAGTGTAACCTTTTCACCTTGACATAATAAACTTAGCTAGACATAATGAAAGAAAGAAAAATAAATAAACAAAATAAGATAAAAAATACAAAACATGTTAGTATCTTTATTGTTGCTTCAATTTTGACTTGAAAATGGCCTTTTTAGATCTTGGGCTCCATATCAAAGTTGTACGACTATGTCTTACCTTTCCATTCATATAAAGTAGACCTAAATCTGAGATCTACAACTCCAGATATGACCCAATTACTGAACAGGGTTCTGGTTTGGATTGCACCGGCATCTCTTTTCTAAGTTTGGCCATCTCTTTGTCCTTTCAATTTCAGTTCTTAAATTCATCAATCAATCCTTTCATTTATGTGATAGACCTGTATTTAAAATGAATATTTACCACAAATTAAAGGTATCTTATATTATTAGATACGTTATTATAAAACATGCTTTAGTTAAGGAGTTATTGATAGTTCGAGTGCAAAATGATGATATAACACCTTAATAAAAATGCACTTTTAAGTACTAATCACACCCCTCAACCAGTTTATTACTAGTCTCTAATAATCAAAGCGTTAAAATAGAAAAACAATTTGCAAATTCCACAAAGCAAAGTATTCATCGTTCAACTTTCATTAATCTATCTAGATAAACAAAGTCTCATTAAATTTATATATCTGCTCAATACCTCTTAACAAGATATTAATAAACCTTTTTTTTGTACTCAATATATCAACACATAATCATAGGGCTTTTCTTGGAAGAAAACAAAATTGTTATTCTAATGTTTAAGGTTAACTTCTTTAGGTTGAGATTATTTTTTTTCTTTTTTTTTAAATATATATACATATAACTT
>NW_011504930.1:3323-3681 GCF_000495115.2 Populus euphratica
AACTCTATATGCATATACTTTAAAAACACCATGCATCTTTAACCCATGTAACGAGCTTTCGGCTAATGGCTCCCAGACTAGTTGGTCTTAGGGCATTAGGTGTTGAGACACCCCTACGAGCTTAGTAACTCGGGTCACAGATACTGATATGTAGATAGTGCAATGTTTGATTCCCTTAAGCTTTTCTCCTCAACCCATATAACAAGCGTTGGGTCAATACCTCCCAAGTCAGTTGACTTTAGGGTATTAGGTGTTAAAACACCCCTTTGGGCTTAATTGCTTAGGTTAGGGAGGCTACGAAACCAAACTTATCTACATTTTTATTATCATCATTTTTTTCTTTTCTTTTTTTCTTTTT
>NW_011504930.1:3766-4669 GCF_000495115.2 Populus euphratica
AATTATATACAATCCCTTTCCCTTAGTTGTTACCTTTAACAAAAGAACATAAATAATGTAATAATCCAATATGCAACCCACAATCATATGTTAAAGTGTGTGTGTGTAAATTAAGGTTTAAGAATACATGTTAAATGAGTATATGAGTAGAATTAAGTAATAACAATGCTAGAGTTTGTAAACCTGAATATTTCAAGAAGTATTATGATAGACCTTATTAAGAATGGTTACTAAGATGCGTCTCAAGAGTCATAAAAAGATCTCCTTTAATCTGCCATTATAGTAACAATAATTTTACACATGCTTTATGAAATAGAAAACACAGTTAGTTTTTTTTTTAACTACTACCCTG
Source organism: Populus euphratica (assembly GCF_000495115.2). Lineage (NCBI taxonomy): Eukaryota > Viridiplantae > Streptophyta > Magnoliopsida > Malpighiales > Salicaceae > Populus > Populus euphratica. Next base: position 4,119 of record NW_011504930.1, read on the forward strand.
TCCCCCCAACCAAAACGGGACATTGTCCACAATGTTTTAAGGTAGAAAGATAGAGTATAGAAGATATCACCTGAAATAACGAACATTGACAAACCTGAAACACATTGAAACAAAAATAAGAAATAACAAAACACAATAATAAAAAAATTACAAATGAAGACTCAAATCTAATCTAAGCTTTTTACGGCTTTCCTTAGGTGACCAATTTATTGCGACTTATGGAGGGATCAATCACAGGAATGAAAGATTGTAGTTGGTCAATCAATTGTTTAGTAGTAGCAATAGAGATTATGATTTGTCATGCAGAAGATGTTAGAAATTCCTGTTTCACAACATGATCAAGAAAAGACAACAACTTATCATAATAACCATTAATATTTAACAAACCTATAGGTTTATGCTGAATGTGCAGTTGGGCCTAAGAGGAAATATGTAAGATCTCTTCCAATGTGCCTAGACCAACCTGGTAAAGCAATGAAGGCATCAACATGGTTAAACATTGCATTCATTTGAGCAGACATTGTGGAGACTTGTAGTTCCTCTCCAATTGT
>NW_011500381.1:0-101234 GCF_000495115.2 Populus euphratica
AAATTGCAACTGCAAGAGTTGGAAGAAATTTGAAATGATGCTTACGAGAATGCAAGGATTTACAAAGAAAAGACTAAGAATCTCCATGACCGAATGCTTACAAGAAAGGAATTTCATGTTGAAGACAAAGTCCTTCTTTATCATTCACGTTTGAAACTTTTTCCTGGAAAATTGCATTCTCTTTGGATTGGACCCTTTGTTGTTTCTAATATTTTTTTTTATGGTGCAGTTGAAATTACAAGTTTAGAAAACAGCAAAGTACTCAAGGTCAATGGACATCGTTTGAAACCTTTCTATGAAGGTTGGACGACAGAACTCACTGCTTCTGTAGAGTTAGCTGAACCAATCTATGAAGAATGAGCATGCCACATGTCAAGCCAATGACATAAAACAAAAGTGCTTACTAGGAGGCAACCCAACACACACAAAAAAATCAGATTTGCTTTCTTTTTCCTTATCTTTTATTTTTTTGTATTTTAATTTATTTTCTGTCATTCTTTTATGTTCCTTTGCTTTTATTTCAACATTGAGGACAATGTTGTGTTTTAAGTGTGGGGTTATTGGGAGAATTTTAGTTTTCTTATTTTAGTTTTCTTTGTTGTTCTTAAAAAAAATTTTGTGTTTGATCTTTTTAACTCTCATTGGTTTTTGAGAATATGAGTATTATGTATGAGAATTAATTGAGATAGATGAAGATATAAATCAAATGAAAGAGTATGCATGTAAATTTTAAGGTTTAATTGGTTTAGGGATTAACTTTGAGGATATGCCATGTTGACTTTATAGTGTTATACCACTGCAAGTTTTTGAGCCTTCACCATTGTATTCTTTGAGTGCGTATTCTTTCAATGATATGTATCTCTAGAACTTGCTTCATATCTTATTGAAATTATATTCCATTACAAATATACATAAAGATGATAAAGGCATTAGGAATTTTAAATCACTTGAACCAAAAAGCCAACCTAAAGCATATCCTTAGTGAGCCTTTTTTGAGCTTATTTATTTTTTCTTTGCTTTATCCATGTATAAGCCTTAACTTTGTATATATTTTTCTTTTTCCCTGGCCAAGGATTAGTAGAGCATGTACTTGTGATACTTCATGAAATTATGGTTGGAAATTATGTGAAAAGACAGAAGAAGTGATGCTTGATGAAAAGATGGGCAAAATTACAAAAAAAAAAAAAAATGTTCCTTTATGCTCTTAAGATTTTATGTTAAAAGAGCTTAAAATCAAAAGGAGTTAAGCATTGGTGATTAAAGATGAAAAATTTATGAGCTTTGATGGAATATCTTGTTTGAAATATCATTTTTCAAAATGTTCTACTTTCTTTGGTTTGAACCTTTTCTTTTACTCTCTTTTACCTCACCTTAACCTTAGCCCCATTACAACCGGAATATAAGACCTTTTGATTCATGCATTGTTTGTAATATGTTAGTAGTGGAGATGAGATTGAAAAGCAAGCTTATGGTGGAACATACTCTTTGATTAAATTTGAGAGATTTAAACACATAAACCCTAAACACATGAGTGTTGGAGTGTATATCAATAAGAGGACCTATCACTTTGGCATGGCATAGATTTCATTTAAATCCCGACGATTGATTGAATTTTGAAGTTTGCATGTAAACAAATTCATAAAAATTTATTTATTTTATCCTTTTTTATTATATTCTTATTTATAATGGTTGTACTCTTGGACATTGATGGGAGATTAAGAGATTGATCATTATTATTTTCAATTTAATTTTATTTATCCTTTCTCGAGGACGAGCAAGAGTTAAGTGTGGGGGTATTTGATGTAATCATATTATTCGATAGTTTCACCCATATTTACCTAATATTTTGTCCATGTTTTATATGTAAAATGCCTTGATATTCTTTGTTTTATGTTTTGAAGGCATTTTTGGATGAAAAATGCAAAAATGAGTAAATTGGAGATAATTGGCAGATTTGATGTTCAGTTGATGTTTTGTGTAGAGCGTGAGTTCTAGAGATCGAAATGAAGTGATTCTAGTGGCACTAAAAATCTAACATCCATACCTTTCTATAAATGTAATGCAAGAAAAATAAAAAGAGAAAGATCATGGAAATCACATCCTTCAAAGTCAAATCTCGTATTTTGCCACTATTGACCTTTGTTTATTCAAAATTCAATATCTGGAGCTATAGAAGTCCAATTTATGCAAACTCACTTTTGTTGGATTCCGGACTCAAAGGTCTATAAACACTCCAAATTTTAGCCAAAAAAAATGTCATATGAGGGAGATATGATTTTTCAAAGATGACAACTAAATTCTGCCAACAATCAGGTTTCGTGAAGAAATGAGTCTAAATTACATTTTGAAGCTTCTAAACCGTCATCCAAGTTTTTATATCAGCAATTTAGCTCCTCTAAGTCAGAGCTTGAAGATTTCATGCAAGCCTATTTCTCTTTTTTAGGGAAAATAGTTATTGAAGTACTTAAATATCAATTGTCAACTTAAGGGAGGACTACTTTGTAAATTATGAACTAGGGTTTCTTAGCATATAAAAAGAAAGAAAGAGAGGAGAGAAGGGGGGCAGCAGCCAGAAGTTAAGAAACACAAATTCTCTCCTCTACAAACCAAAAAATCATGCTCTCTTCATTCTTTAAGAGTAGTTGTTCAATAGTTATGCAAGGCTAAGCTATTTTCTTGGTTGCAAGGACACAACAAACCTTCGGATTTCAAGAACCATGAGATTTATTCTTCCTTTTATTTTTAGTTTATATTATGAATGAGTATAATTATTTTCCTATGCATATTTCTATGATTGTTGTTGATAATTGCTAGAGCGGAACTCTAAGTTATTATTGTGAACAATTTATTGATAAGTTTGATATCAAAACCGGAGTTGTGATGTATGAACTTGTGAAGCAACTAAGCTTAATAATTATGGCGGAACTACATTATTAAACTTAGGGAGAACACTCAAATATCTAGTTTTTAGGGTTGCCATTGAACTAAATCATTAATGCGAACATTGTGATTGTTTGTTGGTTAGGGTTAGTTATACGACAGATCCGTTAATTAACCAACATTAAGAAAAGATAAAAATTCAGAATATAAATTGTAATTTTGTTTCAAGGATCGATTCTAATTTCTGTTGGTGGATGTGTGCTTGCAACTAAGGTTTGTTTTCTTGATAAATTTTGATTTCAATTGATTTTTTTTGCTAGTTTAATTTTTTTCATAGTTTAGATCATTACAAATCAAAACCCCCCAATTGCATAACGTATAGCATAAAAATCTGAACTAAATCTTCCTTATGGGATCGACCCCTTGCTTGCTCTATACTATCTTGTGTGTTGTGTTTTAAGCTAGGGTAATTAATTTGTGCGACCACGACATCGCAATAGGAAGAAAACAACATTTTGTTCTAGTGTTTTTCTAAAGTTAACTTTCTAAGGTTGAGATTATTATCTTCTTCTTCTTTTTCTTTTTTTTCTTTTTTAATATATATACATATAACTTAAAACACAATGCATCTTTAACCTTTGTAATGAGCTTTCGACTAATGACTCCTAGACCAATTAGTCTTAGGGCATTAGGTGTTGAGACACCCCTGCAAGCTTAGTAACTAGGGTTGCAGGTACCGATACATAGATAGTGCAATGTTTGATTCTCTTAAGCTTTTCTTCTTAATCCATGTAACAAGCACTGGGCCAATAACTCCTAAGTAAGTTGACTTTAGGGTATTAGGTGTTAAAACTTATTCTTGGCTCGAAACATCTAGAACCATAAATACCTTGATAAATCTATCTATAGCCACCAAAAACCCAAAAAAATCTCAAAAAACCAAAATCATTTCGAAGCCAAAACAATTTATGCCGTTAAATGTACTTTCTTAGGAAAGAGAAAGGAAAAAAAACACACCTAAATCAAACTATTCTTATGAAATGGAACCCGCCAAGATAGCATAAGCAAAAAGTTGATAACAAAAGGAGAAACAATATTTTTTTTAATTTTAAGTTGATTAAAAAAATAGATCATCAATAATAAAGGGTGAAATCACTTTTTTTTAATAAAAAAATTGAGGTACTAGAAGTGCATGAAACCAAAAATAAAAAAACAATTGACTGAATGTTGTGGCTTAACTTGTCAAACTTGGAATCTGGGTTATGGAACTAACTGAATTAATTTTTTTTTTATATCTAAAAAAAAGATCTAACAAAGCCTGGTAATGCAGGCTGATTAGTACTTAAAAGTGCATTCTCATTAAGGATTTATGTCATCATATTGCACCTAAAGTATCATTAAATTCCCTAACAAAAGCATGTTTTATATTAGCAAGTCTAAAAATATAATATACCTTTAATTCATGATAAATATTCATCCTAAATGCAGGTCTATCACATAAAAAAAAGGATTGATTGATGAGTTTAAGAATTGAAATTGAAAGGATAAAAAGAAGGCCAAACTTAGCAAAGTGTTGCTGGTGCATTCCAAACTCGAACACCGTTCAGTAATTTGATCATATCTGGAGCTGTAGATATCAGATTTAGGTCCATTTTATATAGATGGAAAGGTAAGACATAGACCTACAACTTTCATATGAAGTCAAAGACTCAGTTCTGCCGTTTTCAAGCCCAAATCTTAGCAACAACGAAGACGTCGAAAGCTGTCCTGCAACTCAAGCACTATTCGGTTTTTGGCTCATATCTTGAGTTCTAGAAGTCCAAATGAGCTCTGGTTTTTTTTGATGGAAAGCTGAGACAATTGCCCACAGATTCCACAATTCAGTTGGCTATAATTCTGATGTGAGCAATGACGTTTTGGCCAGCCAACAATATCAAAAAACAGCACAAAATACAAAAAAACCACCAGCCATTAATGTCAAAAACCAGCCACCAAATCAATGGATGCCCACCAATTCTTCAATCAATCAATAGTTCTGAAACTTAGCCTATAAAAGGAGGCATTGTCCATGTATTTAGTCATATTAATTTTCAGATCAAAGTTATCTTCTTGCTTTCTCTCTACATCTTTGTAATGTTCAAGTTTTCTTTTATGCTATAGTAATCTCTTGTTTATGCTCTTTCATTTCCTTTCCTATACTTAGTTAGCTTATATTATGTTTATGTTCTTATATTGCTTATTTATGTTTTTCTCCTTCTTAATGTTTAGCTAAGTTAATTATGTCAAGGTGAAAAGGTTTCTCTAATGGTGTTAGAATAGGTATAATATAAACTCAACATGAGCTTTAAATGTTTATATCCAAGAAAGATTGTTATTAACATGTTTTATCTTTTTATCTTACTAATTCTTAATACCTTGCTTATTAAATGTTTAATTTAGATTTGTGTTGTATAATATTTGGTACATCAAATGCTTGATCTTTCATAGTTTTCGGCCGAAATCGTTATTATGATAGAAACTTGATTTGTTGTTAACATAAACTAGCAACATGAATACTTGATGATATTTATAAGTATGGTATTACTTAGATAAGATAATTAATATGATCATGTTAGTAATTTATAATGAGCTAATAACAAGAAATCATCCGATTAGAACCTCATTTGTGTGTGGTTTCTAGTTGAGTAATAAAAAGAGTTTATATTATATTTATTTGAAATACCATTAGTGAATCCTATAACCTTGACATATGTTTTGTTATTGTTTAATCCTTACATCAATATCACATCCCAAAACTTTCTTCAACTCCTTTTCTGTTATTATTCTCTTTAAATCTTTTTCTTTATTTGTAATTTATATAATTCACCTCCCTGTGGTTCGACCCCGGTCTTGCCGGATTATTTTACTTTGACACTCCTGCACTTGGGATAAGACATCAACTCTTTGATCGTGTCACAGGCCTATGGCCCAATACACTAGGCCTCTAGAAGGAACAACCTAGGTGCATGGACCTTTAAGACCAAACTTATATGGTCGAGGCAACTATTTTTTCTCATTTAAAGGAGCGAATGACTTTTTATTTCTTTCTTTTCAAATATAAAGATGACATATCACCCGCTAAGGCAAACAACATGTAGTCTCCTAACCCAAATTTCAAATATTATTATGGTGACTGAAAAATCAGGGCTATACATTTTAAACCCACCAAACCTATTTTTCAACTCATTAAACCTAAAAAACATTCAAATCATAAAATCAAACCAAATGAATTTTCTCTTCCTCGACTTAGATCTATGTTTTTAGGCAAAATTAAGGATTAAAACAGCCACTATAAGAATCTCTTCATCAAATATAACTCATTAACATCAATTTTAATTATTTTGGTGGCTAGAAAAGTTTTAAACAACAACTTTTTCTTTCTAAGCTAGAATCCAGCAAGCTTTTCTTACTTATTTAACAGAAAAGAATTGAAAAATAAAAAGAATGAATATTGATATTTAAATTGAATTTTTGAAAACTAAAGAGACTGATCACCTATAAACTTAAAAATATAGAGAATTAAAGTAAACTATGTTACCTGCCATTTTTATTTCGGTCCCTAACTTTAAATTCAACTCTTACCCAAAAAATATGTAATTGAGTGCAAATTTAAACTTAAAATAGCTTAATTATATAAAAATAAATTAAAAATCAAATTAATTATTTTATAAAAATCAACTATTCCAATCCAAGTGCACAATAAAAACCTCCATGATTTATCTCTATATTAAGAGAGTATTTAAGAGTGTGGTAGTGATTACTTTTTTAAATGTTTTTTATTATAAAACATATTAAAATAATATTTTTTATTTAAAAAAATTATTTTTAATATCAACATATTAAAATAATATAAAAATAAAAAATATATAAATTTAAAAAAAAATAATTTTAAATTTTAAATTTTTTAAAAAACAATTTCAAGTAGCATTCGCGAACCCTGCCTTAATAATTAAAGATACGTTGATCCATGCAAAATTCAATGGGCAAGGAAGAGGGGAAAAACTAAAAATTTGTGAATTCTCGTGCGGGCTAGGCTTTTTGAAAGTCAGATTTGGGTTTAAACATTAAGCTTTCAATAACAATACGAATAATAACAATAATAAAAATAAAAATAAAAATTATTTATTTTCAATTTTTCATAATTTTTTTTTTTTGTGGAACCCTCTCTTAGCCCTCCTTCGTTTATGTTCAATCACTATTTATTTAATTTATTTTAAATTTTTCAACATGATTATTCTCTTACAATTAATTATATTAAAAATTTATTTATACAGCATCATCATCTCTTTCAACGAGGTAGGCCATGGTTGCAGATAATAAACTCATGATTCACTAAAAACTCAAGATATTAGTTTTTATTTGACCATGGTTACAGATAATAAACTATCTGATTATTCCAACAAGTTTATTTACAGCTTAGCTGATATATCTCTTATCCTTAATGGAGTGTAAAAAAAAAATTAATATAAAGTTGACCTAATTAATTTTATATATAAATTTGTAGACTAATCATCCCAGTCAAGTTCATGTTAGTATTAAAAAAATATTTTAATTTTATTTAAAATAATTTATTAATTTAGCTAGAGTGAATTTCAATAAGATTAGACCTATTTGTTTTTATATTTTAAAAGTATTTTTTTATTTAATTTTTTTATTTTAAATTATTATTATTTTAGTATTTTAAAATTATTTTAATTTATTAATGTTAAAATTAATTTTTTTATATTAAAAAATATTATATTCAATATATTTAAAAAAAATATTTTAAATAATAACTACAACCAAACTCCTCCTCTGTTATAAATAAATAAATAAATAAATGATATTAAAAAGTAAGATAAATTAAGAAAAGCAGTGGTTAAGTTAAGAAAAGTTGCGGGTCCCATTTGAAAATGTCAATCTCTTGATCGCGTCGGGGAAAATCGACGGTATACAAAAATCACTCTTATTGTTTTTTTTTTATATATATATTTATCGATGACTGCGTTTTGCATTCTGGGTTTGTTTAATGCCCATCTTTTACTATATTACTACAAATATGCCATTGGGCAGCGAGTTCTTACGTTCCTGTATAAAATTCATGGGACAAAGGCCTTTTCTTATTTTTTCACAGTATTGTTCACCATCGAGCAGTGAGATCGTGGATGCCAAGTACATTGAATTTTCAAATTCTAAGAGGAAATCTTATGTTCAATGGTGAATCTGAGTGTTGGCACTGAAAAATAGGCAGCTGGGCAGAAGGAAGAGACAAGAGCGCGAAGCACAGTAAGAGACGGTGGCTTCCACTGCTGTAAGTGCCGACAAATGGGCTTTTCCGATTTGGGAAGGAAGAAACTACCCAGTCATGGCTAGGTGGTCTATCTTGCTCTTGCCAGCCAAACTTTTATTAAGGATGCACCGCCAAAGGTGAGACTGGTCTCTCTATCTCTTCGCAAGCGAAACTTAATCTTGAAAAAACTTTTAGTTGTCTGAAATTTATTTTAATTTAATAATTTAAATTTTTATATAAGATTATAAAATATAATTTATATTATTTTTTAATATATTTTTTAAGTGAGTTTTTGGAATTTAAAATTTATATAGATTTATATTATTTTATATTTAATTTTTATTAAATAAATAAAAAAATTTAAACTTTAAACTACTTCATCAATCATGCTCTAATATTATATTAAAAAATAATTTTAACCTAGTAACTTAAATTTTTAAATGGGATTTTAAGATATAATTTATATTATTTTTTAATAAAAAATAAAAATATTTCCTACCCAAGTTTAATTTTAGGTCATTTTAGTTGAAGATGATAGGGTATTCTCACTAAATCTTGTATTTCTATCATATAATTGATCCAACCTTTCGTTTTTGTTAAAAAAAAAAATTATAGTTTAATTTTACCCATAAATATCTTAGAAACATAAAGTTGAAGAGGAAAAAAAATTTATATAACATTTAAAGAATTATATTAATCATATACAAAAAACTCACCTGATAGTTTAAGCTTTTAAATTAAGAGAATATTTCCAAAACTTTCTTATGTTTGTTTGTTATTAAAAAATTTGGTCAACAGAAAACACTTTCTAGTTAAAAAAAAATTGATTTTGTTTTTAAAAAAATGTTTTTCTTTTATTTTGGACGTAAAACATTTTTTGAAAGTTGTAAAAAATTTAAAAATATCATATTATTTGTTGATTATATCAAATTTAGTCCTCAAACTTTTGATTGCTATATATATTTTGTTTTGAATATTTTTTTTCAATTTCATCTTTTAGAATTTAATTTTTATATTAACTTTGGTCCTTATTTTTATAATTGTTATTTGTTTTTTCCTTATTATTTTTTAATTAAAATTTTTTATTTATCAAATTTGGTCATCATTTTTTTATTATTACTTATTTTATTTGAAATAATTTATGGAATGATAATTATTATTATTTTAATTTTCTCATCTTTTAATTTTTTTGTTAGATTTGATCTCTATTATTTTGATTATTATTTATTTTATTTGAGATAATTTATAAAATTATATTTTTTTCAATTTTATTCTCATTCAACTTTTTAATTTGTAAGATGTGTTCCTTATTATTTTAATAAATTTGAAAAAAATAAAACATTAATAATTTGTTTTCCAACTCCTTTTCCATGATATAACTAAACACTAGAAAGTGTTTTCCAACTTATTTTTCATTACATTATTAAATATCAAAAAATAATTGATTTTTTCAGAATTTACTTTTCTAAAATTCACTTTAAAAAAAAACTACTTTTCAGCAAACAAATAAGGTTTAAAATAATTTTTTAATATAGTATCAAAGTCTTATTAACTAAATGATCATGAATTTAACTCTCATCAACCCATTTGATGAAAAATTAAATATAAAATAATAAAAATTTAAAATTTAAAATATTTTTACTGAATAAAACATGTTAAAAAATTAAATAAATTATAACTTAAATTTTTAGTTCGAGAATATTCATGCAGCTTCTTGATCAACTTTGAGAGACAATTGAACGAGCAACTTATGAATGCTATAAGGGTGGACGAGCCAATAACTCGAACACGTTCGGTCTGTCTTTTGAGAAAAAAATATAATATTAGCTATAAATATTATTATGGATAGAGTTCTCGACTTCCGTCTCTGCCCTTTCTACATAACCACTTTATTCGGAGTACCTTCTGCTTTAAAGTCTTCCACTTACTACCATTGTATTAAATTTTTCTCGACATGTCAGCTAGTTCAAGCTCCAACCATTGCTTCCGTCTCAGCTTTCTTTAATGAGGAAGAGAAAAACCTCCTCCTTTTTACCCTCTTATCTTGTTCATTGCATCTTCGAGAAATCTACTGTAACGTTCATTTTGCATTTACTTTCACTGCTTCTTTTCTGTGTTGTCCTTTGATTGTTCTTGTTTTTTACTCTTTTTTTGCTTTGTTTTGTGTAGGCCAGCTAGCTTTCAGCTCTATGGCCCGTGTTTTTGCTTGGCATGCAGCTGGCTTTTGCGTCTCTCACCGATCATGGATGTCCTCAGCTGCACTAGCTCCAACAACATGTGTTCACCGAGCCCTCCTGACATGCAGATTTTTTGCTGCAGTCTCTGTTTTTTACTATACTTTTTGACTCGCTAATGGGTTTTTTTCCTGTCACTTTTGCTGTATTGTTAAACATTTTGGATTCAGCTTTGTTGACCTTAAAATTCATGTTTTGCACGGGTCTTCTAAAACGTCTTCCTCCCTTTCTGACTTTGTTCTTTCAATTCGCCTTTTCATCTTCTCCAGTAGTCTTTCAACTCGATCTGTGATATATGATTATGGAGACAACCTACGACATGGAGCGGGCAAGGTGGATAGTTAATAACAATGGTGCGTTATGCATACAAAATCCAGTGGGGGTGAGGCAGTGGTGAGTAACTGAGAGTTTGTGGATTCTTTCATGGGCTAGGCTTTCGGAAGTCAGGATGGGTTCCAAGTTCTAACATCTAGCTCGCATTAATAAATAGTTATGTAACTCGTACCCTGGATTTTAATGAAAAAAAGAAGTAAATGTAAAAAAATATGAAAATAAAAAAATAAGTAAAAAAAATAATATTAACTCATTAAACCCATAACTCAAGTTATTTGACTAAAAATAATAAATCTAGAAAAACCTTAAAGCTTAATTTTTAACTAATAAAATGTTAAAGAATTAAATTGAAAAAAAAAACATATAAAAGGAAAAAGAAATTACAAGTTAAAAAATACTTAAGCCCAATCAAGTCAATCCATCAAACCAACAAGTTAAGCTATGAGATCAGGATAATCTAAAATAAAAAATAAAAAAAAATATGAAACCTATTTTTTTTAAAAAAAAAAAACCAATGTTGATTTTTGAATCATAAGATGAAAAGGATTAGAAAATAACAATTATAAACAAAAAAAAAATCTTGAGCCTACTAGAATTAACTTACCAAACTCATGGATCAGGTCATGAGATTGCTATAATCCTACAGTGAAAAAAAAAATCACGAAATCTATTTTTTAAAAAACCCAATGTCAAATTATAAGATAGGATAAAAATAAAAATAAAAATCTATTGCTAGTTTATAAAACCTGTGCCCCAGACCATTTGATCGAAAACACCAAATATGGAAAAATCACAAAGATCAATTCTCAATAAATTAAATATTAAAAAATAAATTTTAAAAAAATTAATACCATAAAATGATCTAAAAAAAACAGTTATTAAAAGGAAAGAAAAAAAAGGCGCAAACTATCCAAGTTAACCCACCAAATTCATAGATTAGATTATGAGATCAGTATAACCTTTTAAAAAAAATAAAAAAAACAATAAAGCCTAATTTTTTTAAAAAAAATCAACATCAAGTAATGAAATCTAAAATGTAAACAAGTCCAGAATAAAAAATAAGAACCCATATCATATAGTAAATAATTTTGGATTAAAAGGCTAAATTGAAAAGAAAAACTAAATTCACTAAATAATTAAAATAGAAAACCACCAAAAAAATAAGGACCAAATCTATAAAAAAATCAACAAATTAAAAATTTTGATTAAAGTATAAAATTGAAAACAATTAAAAGTTTATAAAAGAGGCAAGATAAAAATAAAAGGAAAAAAAAAACAATTAAAAGTTTATAAAAGAGGCAAGAAAAAAAAAGAATGGGTATCAAATTTGAAAAATAAAAAATTTAAATTGAAGGATGCAATTAAAAATATAAAAAAAATAAAAACTTACAAAAAGATCAAAAATAAAAATTAACAAATCAAAAAAATAATGATTAATAACCAAATATACCCAACCAAGAGAACAACCCTAAGATTTTAAATGTCAGGCATGAATTTAAAGGGAGAGAGAAAAAGACAACTCTGATGATAATTTATCCATCAAAACTTAGCATGCAGTGTTTAGGGTGGAAAAAGATGCTCTGAGGAATCAAATGATATAATGGAAGCAATTTTTTAGCAATAGTATAAAGGTGAACATGTTGTCGAAGCGCAACGGTCTTTTCCACGTGCTTGGCAATTTTCTTTTTATATATTTTTTTAATCATTTTAAAAGATAAATTCACACCTATATTAATCTGCTTATAATTAAAAAAATATATAAAAATAAAATATTTTCTCATAAAGCAAGCGTAAATCAATCTTGAGATGAATGTTAATTTCTTGATTTTATTGTGATAAGAATACTGAGAATATAAAAATGTTCTTACAGCAAGCCTTAAGTAATTTATACACAGAGGATAAGCTAGTAATTAAATTATGCAAAAAAAATATGAAATCTCAAAAAAAGCCCCAACAATAAAGTATTTGAATGTTTTCTTTTAAGGGTAGTGAAGGTATTTCACTATCCAAAAAAGATGAAAATACATCTGTATCTCCACTAAAAGCAGGAATGATAAATGGATTTCTTGAAAATAACTATTTTAATCTTGAGTTTATTCTTTTTATCTAATTTGATGAAGGATAAAAATATCATTTTATTATTATAATTCATAGTAAATTCTTTTTAGTACTAAAGTGAATTTCTCACACTCTATATATTTTTGGTAAATAATAATAATAATAATAATAATAGTATTTTTTTAAAATTTTTATAATAATAATAATAGTATTTTTTTAAAAAAAATTCATATTTTTTTCATGAAACTCTCTTTTAGCACTATTTCGTCTATGTTAATTAAGTACTTGTTCAATTTATTTTTAATTTTTTTAAGACTTCCAACATTTTAAAATTGTGATTTCTGTACATGAAAATGATTATTCTCTTATAATTATATTTCAAGAATTATTTATATAGCATCCTCATCTTTTTTAACGAGATAGGTTAGATAGAAACCAAAAAAATACAAAAACAAATTAGGTACCAAATTACACCAAGCTATTATTAATGCAACTGTCTATTTTTTATTTTGTGTGTTTCTTGCTTGTATCGATGTGCTGTTGTTTGTGGACTAATTAATGTCTACCAAGTGCTATCACTTGTTAAAGATATATTTTTTTTATTTGGGTTATATCTCATCCATGTTATCCTGTAATTTATTATATATTCCTTGTTAAAAAAAAAAGTAATTTTTATAGTCATCAGTTTTATTTTTAAGTATGAATGTTGTCAAGCCTAAACTTTTCAAGTTAAATCTTAATTTTTAAGAACTTCAGTCATATTTTTATTTTTTATAAAGTTAATTAATAATGTTTTTTTGTTTAAATAAAATTAAGTTTTGTTATTCAAAACTCATAATTCACAAAAAAAATTTAAGATATTAGTTTTTATTTTACCATGGTCTATATTAATTGCCGATAGGAAACGAAGTAAAACCATTGTTATTAAATCTGGTTTTTCTAACAAGTTTATTTAAAACTTGGTTAACTCGTTTTTTATTTTAGATAGAGTGTGAAAAAGTTAACATGAAGTTGACTTGGTTAACTTCATTTATGAATTCGTGACTTGATCACCTTAGTATCGAATTAATATTTTCTAAAAAATTTAAAATAACATTGTCCTAACCTTATTTAAAATAAATTATTAACTTATATGAACCTCCATTAATCTTTTTGACTCATAGTTTAGGTCTTATATCAAGTCGATTTCATATAAGGTTTAATAAATGTGATTAATGTATCAACGTATTTTAATTTTTTTTTCTAAGTCCATATTTAAAAAAGCCAAATGCGGGGTAATAACACAACATACATGGGCCTAACAAAATGCCAAACTCAAATGACATAGGTAGGGCTTGCTTCCAAACTCAACAATTTTGAACTCAATTACACACTGAGTTCAAGTACATATGAGTCTGATAAATTGCTAGACTTAATATTTGAGGGCCAATTATGAGTTGAGTTAAAGTACAAATGGATCTAGTGAGTTGCCACACTCAATATTCTTGAGTTCAACTATATGTTAAGTCTAAATACATGTAAGTCTAGGGAGTTGATAAACCTAATCTTTTTGGGTTTAGTTGAGTGTTGAGCCAAAGTGCATGTAAGTTTGATGAACTGCTAGACCTAACATACGAGTTGTCAGACCCAATGTTAAGTCTAGGGAGTTGATAAACCTAATCTCTTTGGGTTTAGTTGAGCGTTGAGCCGAAGTGCATGTAAGTTTGATGAGCTGCTAGACCTAGCATACGAGTTGTCAAACCCA
This sequence comes from Populus euphratica, assembly GCF_000495115.2. NCBI lineage: Eukaryota > Viridiplantae > Streptophyta > Magnoliopsida > Malpighiales > Salicaceae > Populus > Populus euphratica. The sequence continues at coordinate 14,558 of NW_011500381.1, forward strand.
ATATTTTTGAGTTCAATTACATGCTGAGCCGAGACACATATAATTTTGATGAGCTAAAAGAATTTTTTATTCCTAGTTACATGTACAAGACATAAAATGTCAATTGATGAAACTTGTGGAACATGTTTCCTCAAATAAAACTACTAGGAAATTAGCAAATACAAACAAAAAAACTAATAAATTTTTTTTCTTCATTATATTGTGATGACCTTTACTAACAGAATTTTCCATCTCTGCATCAATTAATAAATACTAACAAAAAAAATTCCCTCAGTATACATTAAAGGAATTGTGATGAGAAAATACGAAATGGAAAAAAACCAAACAATATAATGACATGTAATTCTTACAAATAACATTACTGATGAAATTATACTGACAATAATTACATCCATAAATATACCGACAAAAATATTCCTATGGTATATACCAACAGAATTATTAAGGATTACAATGGAATTAAAAAAAAGTAAATCATACGGTGCATGATGTTTTCACTAACGGAGTTACTGATGGAATAATATCATCGATAATGTAATCAGTGATATTTAATTTATAACTTGGCAATCGATCCTTTTCTCCACCTCCCTCATTTCTCCTTCTTCCTTGTTCATTTTTTTTTTTGTAATAAACAATCACCCCATCCCCCAAATCTCAACACGATTCAACCTTCCATAATAAATTCAACCATCACAATACTCAATTTGTTAGCATTTGTATTTTGATTCAAATTTTATTAAGGAGTTTTCACTTTAACTAAGCAAATCTCCCTCTCTCTCTCTTTTTTTAACTCAATTTTAAAATGTTAATTTTTTGCATATTTTTTTAGTATAGTATTTTGTTTAAGTGTTTACTAGTTTTATAGTTTTTTTCTCATATAAATTTGTTGTATGGATTTATGATTTGTACATGTTAGGGTTTGTTTTAGATTTTATAAAATTATATTTGTTTGTAAATTGATGAAACTTGTGTCGAATTTTTGACTTAGGTATTTTGTGATAAAATAAATAATAGCTTATTTGATAGATTCATTTTATATTTTGTTAATTTTATTCCTGAGCTGTAATTTTCAGTACATGTATAGTAATTTGAATATATGTAGATAATTGATAATGAATTAAGAGTATTATTAAAATAGATTGAATAAGTTTGAGTTAAATTAACATTTTTAAAAAAAATTATTTAGTTAACATAGTTAATTAATACATGTTGTCATCATTATTTTATATATGTTTAATATAAATAATGAATGATCGTTCATAAATGTATAAAAATTCATCCCAAAGGTTACGAAGAACAGATGATAATTTCTTTTTTACAATTTCCTTAAATATGAACACTTTCTCCACCCTTCATTCATGCTTAAGAACACCATGTTAAACAAAAATCATCATCATAAACCTTTCTTCCCTATAAAACTCGATATTCCATAATATAAACCTCAACTAGACAACTTTAAAAATTCATCAAAAACAATATTATTTATGGTAAAAGTGATTCTCACCTTTTAATCACAATGAAATAAGGAGAATTTGTAAGAGAAATCAAACTTCTATCATTCCTTTTCCTCTTTCCTTCCTCTTTTTTTTCTTTTATCAAGGCTAAAAAAAAATCATCGAAGTCTAATTATTGCTTTGTTGTGTATACTCATTTGACCATCAGGAAGATGACGACACAACGCTTTCAGCACTGTCATGGAAAACGGTATTTGTTTGCTATAAGGCACCTCCTAAAAAGTATAGGCACCTCCAACTAACTACCATGTTTGTAGCATGCATTACTCACTTTTATTTTTTTCAATCATATTTATACTTGTTAAAATACTAAATTGTCCTTCATTCAATTTGATTATAGCTAAAGATCAAGATGAAGATACAAAAGTTTACATGGATGCTAGTTTTAGTTTTTTTGATTTTAAGGGAAATGTTGTCATTTCATCATACAATCATCGTGTTAAAAGACTACAAAGCCCATGAACAAATATTGTAATTTTTTTCTTTTAAGGCTATTCAAATCATTTCATTGTAAATCTAAAATGTTAAAGGATTGATTTTGTAAACCTCTAGATAAAAATCTAACAAACTAGAGAAGTAACATTTTATGATGGGTATGTAAATTAAATGTTTACATTAAGGGATTAATAAGGAGTAGAAGAATTTGGAATACAAAGATTAGGTACTTTTTTCAAAAAATAAAACTACAGAAAATAGCTGAAAAAATAAAAAAAATAAAAAAAAACATAAATAAAAACTAAATGAAAATACTTTTTTTAGAAAAACCGATGTTAGGACTTAAAAATGATAATGAGAATTTTTGAGATTATTGGATGTCTGTGGTCGGAGAGGGGGGTAAAAACTAAAGGAAAATAAGAAAAATTAAAAGGTCTCTTCTTTCTCTTATCCTCGAATTTCATCTTAACTTTTTTAAAAATTAAATGTCTCATTTTAGTTTATATTTTTATTAATTTTTATTTTTATTCTTTTAATTGTTATTTATTTTGATTTTGCTGATTTTTTCAGTTGTTTTATTTTATTCAATTTCATATCTTAACATTTTATTTCATTTAATTCTTAATCTAATTTAATCTCTATTCTTTTTATTGCTACTTTTTGTATTTTGTTTTCAATTGCATCCCTCGATATTTTATTTCATATGTTTTTTTTTATCCATTTCAATCCCCATTCTTTTTATTGTTATTTTTTATTCTTTTCTTGATTTATTTTATTTTTCAATTTAGTACCTCATTATTATTTCATTTAGTTTTTATATCAGATTTAGTCATTATTATTTTGATTTTTTTTGTTTTGTTTTATTTTAAATTTTTGATGATTATAAATTTTGCTTCATAGTTTTTTTATATTTATTTTTTATGAGGTAATTTTAGTTTCATAATAACTAAGGTCACAAGTTTTAAAAATTAGTCATGTTTAATTTTAATTTTTTAATCTTTTTTAAATTGATTTTTTTTTAATTTTAGAATTCATCATTTAGTTTGCTTAAGAGTTGACATCAATTCCTTTTAATCAATCACAAACATAACATGTGGACTTGAGTTAGATTTTTTTGTTATTTTTAATTTTTTTTCCTAGTTATCCGTTAACATTTGCTTTGTTGGTAATTTGTTTTGTTATCAAATAAAATCATTAAGGTATTTTTAGAATTTAGAGAGTTATTTCAATAATATTATAAAATATTTATTTTTTTAATTATTTCTAAATTTTTTTAATCATATTATTAAATTAGCTAGAATTATTAAATCTATCCCAATCAATAACCCGGTTTCATTTTTTTTTTATTCCTTTATAAATATTATTATCAGCCGAACATTTATTTTATTGTAGAAAACTTTATCACATCTTAGGGTGGGGCGCGATTCACCTATTATTTTAATAACTAAGGTAGGTTGATGCATGTAAAATGCAGTTGGCGAGTCAGCGGTGAGTAGCTAAAAACTTATTTACATAGCATCATCATCTCTTTTAACGAGATAGGCTACATAGAATCCAAGAAAAAATTAGCCACCAAATTACACTAATATATGATTATTGTAGCTGTCTATTTTCATTTTTTTTCTTGATTCTATCTGAAATAATTTATGTATATTTTAATTAATTTTTACTAATTCTAAAATTAATAATCAAATAAATCTTTAATGATCATTAATAACTCAAATCTAAAATTACAAAAAAAACCTCTTAATCCTAAATTTTTACATCATCTATTTAATAGTTAATTGTCTATTTTTTAGCTTGGATTGATGGCAATTTGTTGTTGTTCTTGGACTGATTGATGTCTACATATCGCAATCATTTGTTAGTTATTTTGTTTTATTAGGGTTATATCTCATCCATGTTACCCTGTAATTTATTATATAGTCCTTGTTAAAGAAGCAATAATAATAATTTTTATAGTCAAGAGTTTTATTTTTAAGTATGCATGGTGTCATGCACGATCCTAAACGTTTCGAGTGATGCTTAATTTTTAAAAACTTCACTGATGTTTTTAATTTTTGTAGAGTCAACTAATCATGGTTTTCCCCCCAAAAAAATTAAGTTTTGTTACCCGAAACTCACAATTCACTAAAAACTTTAAGATATTAGTTTTTATTTGGCCATGATTTTTATTATTGATTAATAAAGAAATTGAATAAAATTATTGATATTAAATTTAGTTTGACTTGATAAATTTATTTAGAATTTAACTGGTTTATTTTTAAAAAAAAATTAATTTAAAATTAACTTGATTTAATTTAATTGAGTGAAGCTGTAAAGTGGCTCTAGTTTATGGTCAGATGAACGAGCCACCGGGAGCTTGTATGAGAGTTGGTTTGACTGCCCTAACTATGATGAAATATTTTCGAGATGTTAATGAACAAGATGTACTTGTATTTATCGACAAATTCTATGGTGATAAACTAAATAGAGTTAGTTATAGTGATCCTGCTACTGTGAAAAAATATGTTAGACGCGCACAATTGGGTGAAATTATACTCAATCTCATAGATACATATAGAATTATGTGGAAAGCTGTATTCAATGAAAGTCGTATATACTGCTTGGAGGGAGGTCTTTCATATCTTCAACTCCAACTATCGTCCATGTACTATCCATACTACCTTCTTTATGTTTTGATAGCCTATCTTTGTCTTAGTAGAGTCTTTTGGTGGCATGTTTCGTTCCTCTTCCCCAATACTTAGAAAAAGTGAGCCCCCAGTTTCAATTAATTCTTTTAAATTAAAATAATATTATTTTAATTTTATTATTTTTTAAATTATTTACTTAGCTTAACCTTAATTAACCAATCTCAAAATGGGCTTAATCATCATCGCCTAAACAAATAAAGTAGAGGCCACTTGAGAAGGCATCTTTTTGCAAAAAGCTTAATGGAAAAAATAATGGAAAGAAAAGTTCCATGCACGACCGCTGGCTCATTTTCATCACGCGGAGGCGCTTACAGAGAAAGTGGGGAACACGCTCGGCAAAGGCTTTGTTGTGGGTCCCCTTTGCAGGTGTCATTCACTTGATTTCATCATGGACAGCGCGTCGAATCGGACAATCTACAAAAATTATTCTATTTTTTCTCTTTTTTTAATTCATCAATGACTATGTTTTGCATTCTGGGTTTTTCTTATGCCCATCTTTTATTAGATTACTACAACTATGCCATTAAGCGGTGAATTTTCAAGTTTCTGTATAAAATTCGTGGGACAAGTTGGATGACACCACGTACTCGCTTAGATTTTTTTATTTTTTAATATTTATTTTTTATTTATCAAGTAAAAAATCTAAAAATTATTTATTAGATTCGATTCGATTATTAAATAAGTATTTATTATTTATTATATTTATTAATTAATAAAAATTAAAATAATTGATATATAAAAGGTATGTATAAGTATAATAAATGATAAGTATTTATGTATGCGTGTTGGAGGGGGGGGAGGCGGGGGTAAATATCAAAATATATATGTATATATTATATTGTATTAATAAAATTCAAATATTTTAAAAATATATTTATATTATATAAATATATATTTCTAATTATGTTTAGAAATATTTTGTTTTATTTATTATCTATTAAATCTAAAAAAAATATCAATTTATTCAAATCAGGTCGGTACCTAACGTATTTAAATTAAATTGTCTTCCTTAGGGACAAAGGTCTTTCCTTATTTTTTACAGTATTTTTGTTTTTCATTGTTATGTTTTATTTCTCATTAATGAGAGAAAAGTGTAAATTTTTCTTGGGATTTGATTTAATAGTATGAAAGTGACGTAGAATCTTGTCATGTGCTTGAGAATATTTTAATTTTAATATGTATATTGTATTTGAAATGGTAATAAAAAAATATAATTAAATTTAATACTTATTTCTTGAAATAAAAAATAATAATTAGTGCACACCCTAATTCTTTGAATACAAAACGAGCACCTATATTGATTTAATTCTTATTTATTTTTGTATTTAAAAAATTATTTTAAAAAAATTACTCTTTATTTTAAATTAATATTTTTTAACTTTTTCATATTTGTTTAATATATTAATATTAAAAATAATTTTAAAAAAATTAATATATTTTTAAGTGAAAAATACTTTAAAAAACAACTATTATTATAAAAACTTTAACCCATTAGTTAATTATATTTGAAATTAAAAAAATACTCTATAAATGCAACATGTTTTAAAATGCAAGAGTCTATCCATTTTTAATAAACAAATCAAAATAATACTGTTTTCATAAAAAAATTTAAAAAGTATTAATAATCAAGTTATTTTAGGTTTTTTTATCATCATGTTAATCAATTTTTTAATTTTTTTTTAACTTAAGTTAGTCCAAACTCGAATAAATTGGATTACTTACTGAGTGAGTCTAAATTTTAAAATAATGATTTACAGTATTGGTGCAATTTCAATGGCAAAAAATAACATTGGACAAATATTTTTAGAGATGATTATAAAAACTTTTATATAATTTAATCTGAATTTTTTTATATTTTTATAAATTACATTTTTTTTAACAATTTACATTTCTGCCAATACATTTTGTTTGATCCAAGATAAAAAAAAATATAATTTATAAAAAGATATATAAAAATAAAATTTAGAACAAACTATAAAAAAATATACATAATTATTCCATATTTTTATTTATCCTCACTCACCCGGCTCCATATTAGCTTTTCCCAAGTCAGAAAAGAAAGAAAAAATTTTAAATTCTAGTCCTAGTGTTTTATTGCGGTGTTATATATTTTTTTAAAATATTGTTTATCTAAAAATATATTAAATTTTATTTTTAATATTAATATATCAAAATAATATAAAATACTAAAAAATATTAATTTAAAATTTATTTTTAAAAAATTACAGTGAAAGTATTCTCAAATACAAGCTTACAAGATGTTTATGAGTATGATAAAAATTATATTTTAAAATATTTTTTATTATAAAATATATTAAAATAATATTTTATTTTATTTTTTAATATTTATTTTAAGTATATTAAAAAGATGTAGAGTTAGTAAAAAATATTAATTTTAAAAAATAATTTAAATTTTAAGAAAACAATAACCATCCTGTGAAATGTTTTTTTAAAAGATATTTAGAAATATAATAGTGTTTATTATTTAAAGTTTTTTTATCTATAAATATATTAAAATAATATTTTTAATTTTTAATTTTTTTACATTAATATATTATTAAAATGTTCTGAAAATATATAAAAAATATAATTTCTTTTAAAAGTTTTTTAAAATGTTAAAAAAAAGAAGCTATTGTGGTGAATTATCTCTCAGCTCTAAAAACAAATGGTTTTGCTGCTTGAAGTACTGGACACCACTTCTTCATTTTCTCCTCTCCTCTCCTTTCTTTGAGATCCAAAAGCACTTTTCGACAAGAACGTAGCTTTTGCTATCATTCTCCTCACTCGCAGCACTTTTCTTGTTTTTGAATTACAAAGAAGAAAAAAGAAAATTCCTTCTCTTTAGATTCTTTAAAATTGTAGTTAATCAGCTGGTTTTTGAAGGCAATACCTTCACCTTGATCTGTTCTCTCTCTTTTGCAGCTAATACTTCTTTAGTCTTCTCCGCCATTTTTCGGCCACACATTCCCTTTATCTTTTCCCTTCTTCTCTGTCTTTGCTTCTTTCAGGCTAAAAAGCCGAGTCCTTGTTCTTTGTTTTAACTCAAATTTGGCTGCTTTAATTTCAAGACTTGGAAAGTTCGTTTCTCTACTAATCCCTTTTTGTTATTTGTTGATCTTGCCATAATAGTGCATGTTTTATGTTCTGTAGGCTGTTTGATCTTCTGGAACTCCTTAGTTTTACTTCTATTTTTGTGATCCCAAGTTTTAGGTCTGTTTTAAGGTTGTTCGATCAGTTTTGGCTTCTGCGGGCTTGCGCTTTTCGTTTATACTGAGGTTGAAATTGGCTGGTCCTTTTGTTTGTGGGATTGGAGTTGGAGTTCTTACTCTCCATTGTTGATCTATCGATTTGAAGACTGTTGATGCTTTGTTGCTAATAAGATGCAGCCTGATCAGCGCAAAAAGGTAAAGAATCCAGTCATAGCATGTAATTTTTCTGAATGTAAATTTCCATGTATGTGATCTTTTTGGACAAATAGCAAATTGGTTTTTGTGGATTATAGAGGTGGTTTTCGATCTGTTTTTACTAATGTTACTGTCTGCTAAAATGCTTTAATCGTGCTAGTAGGCTAGGGATTGTTACTAGTTTCTTTTTTTTCCATGATCCTTTCATTCGGTTTTGTGATTCATTGTGTTGGATCTTTCTTTTTATTGAGTGCGCAATTCCTGAATGCTAAGGTGTGAAGGGACAGCTGTCATGTTCATGTCTAAGTTTCTTTGACACATGATTATGTTCACCTGTAGCAAAATTGTGGCTGGTTCCACTAGAATATTGCTATTTCCATGTTATGCAATTCTTTTTTCTATATATATAAAAAAATCTATGTTATTATACGGGAGGCACTGCATATCTTTAAATCGGAGAAGGTGTCAACCACAATTGTAATGGTGTCAAAGATAATGTGTAGACCAAATAATTGCTCTACACTCAATAATTAAGTTGTGGGATAACAGCTTAATTTTTGGGGAAGCAATAGTAGATTAGGATGTTAAATGAAGCAATTTGAGGTAATCTTTTCAAATGATTACAATGGCAACCAGAAGATACATGATATTTTCATGATCTCAAACATGTTTGCCGATGTAATGTGCGCATACACAGCACAAAATCCCTTGGAATGGTGTGGGAAAATTCTCTCTTTAATTAATATTGAAATTCAGTTTGGTTGTAATTACAAATTTCATTTGGAGTGTCTTTTTTTGTACATGATTTGGCTCATTTGAATGTGGCATTGCAGTCATCCGTGGATGTAGATTTTTTCACAGAATATGGTGAGGGGAGCAGGTACAGAATAGAGGAGGTGATTGGCAAAGGGAGCTATGGTGTTGTGTGCTCCGCATATGATACGCATATTGGAGAAAAAGTTGCAATCAAGAAAATCAATGACATCTTTGAACATGTCTCTGATGCCACCCGCATCCTTCGAGAAATTAAACTTCTTAGACTCCTGCGCCATCCAGATATTGTGGAGATCAAGCACATTTTGTTGCCTCCTTCCAGAAGGGAATTTAAGGACATATATGTTGTTTTTGAACTAATGGAATCTGATTTACACCAAGTTATCAAAGCAAATGATGATTTAACTCCAGAACATTATCAGTTTTTCCTTTATCAGCTTCTTAGAGGCCTCAAATACATACACACAGGTGATTAACTTAATTTCTTGACTGTTAAATTTTTAATTTTTTTCTTAGCCTGCTTTTTAACTGTATAGTTACTGACTTTCACTCAAGTGCGGTGCAGTATTGTTACATGCTGACACTCAGCATGTGTAGAAATGTAACTATCATGTATTTGCTGATTTATAATGATTATTCCTGCATCATGTTTAATTTTTTTATGGTCTTGTAGCCAATGTCTTTCACCGGGATTTGAAACCCAAAAATATCTTAGCAAATGCTGACTGCAAGCTCAAGATCTGTGACTTTGGTCTTGCAAGAGTAGCTTTTAACGATACCCCAACTGCCATTTTCTGGACGGTAGGTTTTCTCTCAGTTTGATGTAGCGTTTTAATTTCAATGTAGGAGGTTGCCCTTGATGGTTACAAATGGTGGTGGTTGTACATTTAGGGGTTAATTATTTCCTTTTCTTGTGATCCCAGGACTATGTTGCAACAAGATGGTACAGAGCTCCTGAATTGTGTGGATCCTTTTTCTCAAAGGTGCCAGAACCATTACCACCACCAATTTGTTACAAAACTTTGTGAATCTCCTTTGACTATACTGGCTTTGGAGTGCTTCTCTTGCCCTGCGTGTTTTTTTTTTGTCAAAACACAACTTGAAATTAGAATTACTACTTGCACGTTCTTTTGGGTATGCTATTAGATTCCAACTTGCTCCCTGTGACAGCTGTGTTAGTCATTACTTATGTTTTGTTTTCAGTATACGCCAGCAATAGACATATGGAGCATTGGATGCATATTTGCTGAACTATTGACAGGAAAACCTCTTTTCCCTGGGAAGAATGTAGTCCATCAATTGGATCTGATGACTGATCTTTTGGGAACGCCAACACCTGAAGCCATTGCAAGGGTATATTTCATGTTATGAAGTTTCCTTGAGACAGAACTGATTGTTTTATCTTTTACAATCCGTGTTTCATATATTTTTCCTTACATTTGGCTGAATGCTGAAGTGTTGGTATTATATGAACAGGTACGCAATGAAAAAGCTCGAAGATACTTGAGCAGCATGAGAAAGAAGAAGCCCATTCCATTCTCCCAAAAGTTCCCTAATGCAGACCCCCTTGCACTTCGTTTGTTAGAAAGAATGTTAGCATTTGAACCAAAAGATCGACCTACTGCTGAAGAGGTAAATCTTGATACCTCTTCATCTTCACCTTGATAACATGCTTTCTAAAAGAGCATATTGTACTGCATTTTATCAGGCTCTTGCAGATCCATATTTTAAGGGTTTGGCCAAGGTTGAGAGGGAGCCAACTGCTCAACCAGTTACCAAGATGGAATTTGAATTTGAGAGACGAAGGGTAACTAAAGAAGATGTACGAGAGCTTATATACCGAGAAATTCTTGAGTATCATCCTAAAATGTTGAAAGAGCATTTAGATGGTTCAGAGCCAACTGGATTTATGTACCCAAGGTATTGGCACAGTAAAATTAAGATTTGTAGTTTATACCATCATGCTTGTCAAAGCACATGCAGTATTCCATATGTTTGAAGTATCAATGCATGTTTGAGATTCCTCTCATATTCATGATGTTTAAATGTCCCTCAGGAATAAGTTTTTATGCTGTGAACTTTTTCATTGCAGTGCTGTTGATCATTTCAAGAAGCAGTTTGCTTACCTTGAGGAGCATTATGGAAATGGTGCTCCTGTTACTCCACCTGAGAGGCAGCATGCATCATTGCCCAGGTATCCCTGTTAATAACTTGTTTCAATGGTGCTTTGTCTTGTTGTGGCATGTTTTACATACCCCGCTAATATGTTGCTGCCCATTTAAATCTAGAATTTTGTCCACTGCTTTGACGAAAATTCATGCATGCAGAGCATGTGTATTATACTCGGATAATGCAATACAGAATTCAGCAGAAGTCACCAATGATCTATCCAAGTGTTCTATCAAAGAAATTGAGAAGCCACATGTAGACAGGAGTGGTGGGGTACCAATGACAAGGCTTCCTCTACAAGTTCCTCAAGGTATCCAAGGTTTGTAATAATTGTATTTTTGTTAACTACATCTATTCTGATTTTCTCTCTTTGATGTCTTACTGAATTTCTAGGAAATCAAATATTTTGTACTGCATTTGTGTTTCTCTTTCCCTCTCTGAAACCTGTTGACTCCTAAATTTGAATGAGAGACCACTCTGAACCTTGTTTGTATTTTTTTTATCTCTCGTCTGATGTCATGAGCTGACCAATTAGCTTATGTTTTCCTGACATCTTTCAAGTGGATTGGTTGGCATGACATCAAATAATTGAGTGAACGCTTACAGCTTTTAGGAAAGTCAATGAGGTTTTGCACCCAGAACCTCCAAATACATAATTCAGCATGAGAAATGATAGAGGTTATTGGAGTTCGCAAGGAATGGAGTGGTTGATGTGTATATAACATATAATTGCTTGTCCTTCATCAAATTGGTTGATTTTACTCCTCCTTTTGCTTTATCAGGATATTGCTGGTGTAACTTTGCATTTCCTTTGCTATTTGCTTACAAAAAAATGTTCAGAAGCACAGATGTCCTGAAGTTGAACGCTCAATCAATATGTTTAAAATCTCATGCACTTGCTTGCGACTTGATTATAGAATCCAATTGATTCAGCTTGGTATTTGACATGTAGAAATATTTTGAACAAATGTAGAGTGTTGCAATACAAGATGTGTGCATCTTTTTCTAAATTTCTTGGGTGAAAATCCATGGGCCAGGACATGTGCATTTAAGCAATGTACTGCTGAGCTTGATGCCTGTTTAGATTGCTACCTTTCTCCTCTCTTTCCTTTTAACCCTGGTTGCTAACCAGATGACACGTGTGATGCACCAATGATTGTAATTTGAATGCCATTCTCTACAGCAGGTGCTGCAAGACCTGGGAAAGTGGTAAGTTCGGTGCTGCGTTATAACAATTGTGGAGCAGCATCATCAGAGAATCTTGACCAGCGAAGGATGGTAAGGAATCCAGCTATTTCAACTCAATATACCACTGCGAACTGTTCACATCCAAGAAGAAACCCAGCCTGTAAAAATGAGAGAGGAGAAGACGAGGGGGTTGAAAGTTCCAATGGATTGCAGCCAAAGCCTCAGTATATGGCAAGGAAAGTTGCTGCTGCCCAAGGTGGACCTGGTAATCACTGGTATTAATCTGTAGCAATTCAATAGTGTTGACTGCCTGTGTCTGACCTAATGGTGGTGGTTATATTAAATCACGTCATCCCTGATCGATCTTCTGCCATGCAAAATACATCAGATTCAAATGCTGACATTTAGCAGTGCTGTTAACAAGCCTAGGTTCTTCAAAAGAAATGTCCAGGCCTTCCGGTGAAAGAAGATGAGCTGCAAGTTGTTAATCAGTGGATAGGATTCATGACTTGTTGCAGTCAGATTTAACTCCGTAACCAAAATGACAGAATGTTTGATACCTAAGTAAAGAACAAGGCAATGGGATTGGTTGACTAACCAAGTCTTTCTGTTTTCTTCTCATTCTATGCGAGATAAAAGTAAGTCGTCACTTTCTTTTCCCCGCTTTTGGGGTTTTCCTTCTGAAAGCTGTACCATTTTTCTATGTTATTTTGTGCTTGAAAGAGGATACTTGTTCTTTCACATGAATATTCGTCTCAACAAGGGGAAAATGTGGCTGTATTCACAAGGCCAATTACGATGCAATGAAATTTGTTGTTATTGTCGTTAAATTCCCTATCTTGAATTGCAAGTAACTGATGTACTGGTCATTGGATGCATTTTGGGATCCTCCGAGGACAGAAAACCCTCTACTTTGTGTCTTCTGTGCTTGACAGTAAGTATTTGGCTGTTTGTTATCTGTTTCTTTCGAGCACAAGCTGGTAAATACTTGATTGTTTCCGTTCAGCAACACTAGTACATAGACGTGCCTACCATCCACTTAATACAATTTGACCATGTTCGAAAGTATATTTTTCTAGAAAGTGATTTTTTTGAAAAATAAATTTTTAACATGTGAATTTTTTTATGTTTGCTAGTATTAGAGAAAATCAGTTGGAAATTTTTTTTTAGTATTTGATTATATTATAAAAATAAATTATTAATATTTTTTTAAGTTTATTAAAATAATGAAAAATAAATTTTATAAATTAAAAGAAAGAATAAAAAAAAAATTAAATTTTTTTTTTTATAAATTATCTTAAATAAAATGAATAACAATTAAAATAATAGAATAGAAAATAAAATAAAAAAATATAATTTTATAAATTATTTTAAATAAAATAAATAATAATTAAAAGAATTAGAATTAAATCTGATAAATAAAAAATTTTTATTAAAAAATAATAAAAAAATAAATAATAATCATAACAAGAACTAAAATTAATATAAAAATTAAATTAAATTATAAATAATGATTTTTTTAAAAAAATATATAGTAATTAAAAGTTTGAGAATCAAATTTGATATAATTAATAAATAACATGATATTTTTAAAAATTTTATAACTTCTAAAAAATATTTTTTGTTTAAAATAAAAAAACATTTTTCTAAAAATTAAATTAAATTTTTTTAATTAAAAAATATTTTTTATTAATTAACTTTTTTAATAACGAACAGTTAGATGAAAATTTAGAAATTTTATTTTGAAAAACTACTTTTCGTTGAATCGTAATTATGCGTGTAGATGTGTTGATTTTTAAAAATATTTTTTTATTTATAATATTAACATATTAAAGTTCTTGTTTTTAATATTAAAATATTAAAATTTTATAAAAAACACTAAAAAACGAATCTAGGAATAAAAACCACTGTACTTCCAATCTTTTCTTTCTCGTCAAATATTTCTGCTTTGAGGCGAGAAAAAACGAAGGATCTGCCTGGTGGCTTCTTTTCCCGTGACCTGTGAGTAACATCTTTGTCCAACTCTGGATAGAGACCAAAAGACGTGTGGTTCTCCTTCAGTAACGTCGCCCCTTCTTGGTCCATTTGTCGCTTTGCTATGCCCTACCTAGTTAAGAGACAAGCTATGTAGGAGACTGGTAAGTGATGGCGATGGTCAAGACATCATGCGTTCCATTCAACGTTGACGAACGATCAATTATTTCGCTCCCAAGATGCCTTGCACCTGTAAATCTTGACAATGGTTTAGAGAATCAGCCATGAGTAGTGGAATCTTAACGCGAAGTGCCATCAAGGATGGGTAGTAAAACTTATGGAGCTTGTTTTGCATGAAATACTTTACAAATAGAAAAGCTTTCCCACATAATATCTAATGGTTGCAATGCACCGGCGGTGGTGGAGCTGGTTTTGTTAAGATAGTGGTGGCGGTGGTGTCAAAATGAAGGTAGTGATAGTGGTAAGCATGATAGAGGAGATGTGAGGCTTTTAGAAGATGAATGACAACGGTGATAAAGTAATGATGGCTGGTAGACGGAGGCCGGCGGCAATGGTGGGACTCCATCCTCAGGATGGTAGAGTGGGGTTACACAGGTTGGATAATAGTGTAATTAAAAAATTATTGGATAAACTTCAATTTTGTCCCCTCATATTCCTTAATGTTCCACTTCTAGCATTATAATTTAAAATCTCCTAATGTTATCCTTCTAATTTTCTAAGACTTTCCGTATTATTCTAACCATTAAATAGAGCCTACTCTTTAAATTTTGTTTGGGAGCTTTTATATAGGTTTTGAAACATTTTTGTAAAGATATTATAACATTGACGTAGGCTTGAGATGAAAAGGAGAGAAGCAACAAATGATATAATAAAAATATGAAAGAACTATTATTTTGTTAGATAGGCGTGAAGGAAAAAATTGAAACTTTTTAAAAATTATAAGGGTAGCCGATAGATCTAAGAAAAGGTTGAATATGAAAATTTGAATTCTAATATAATTATGTTTATTGTTTAGTTTTATGTTATTAAATATAATTTTCAATCTGAATTTTGGATTGAGTTGAAAGTTTTCCAAATATGTTATTCCATATTATGTTAAAATTCTAGATTAATCAGAGTTTTAAAAAGTATTATAATACAAATCAGTAAAAAATATAAATTTTGTTATTTAATGTTTTTTGACTTGTTGACTTTCTTTTTAAAAATGATTCTTTTCCTAATAATATAAAAATATTCAACTATTAATATTACAACCTTTTCTAGTTTTTACAAGAATTTTAACGAACAACAATATAATTTTTAAGTGTAGCGAGAATTTTTTTAATGTTTCAACAAAAAAATTTGATTTTTTTTTCTTATACAATTTTATATTAACAAGTATAATTTTTTATTCAACTATTAAATCAGATTAACAAGTATAATTTTTTATTCAACTATTAAACCAGATTAAAATTAAATTTAACTAGACATTTCTCGAGTCCTTGTTTTCTACTGAATTAAAATTTTTAGATCAACCCGACATCTAGAACACCTTGTTATAAATTTCAAAAGCTATTGTGTGAAATTTAAATTTATATTAATTTTCTAATTGATTTATTTTTTAAAATTTTTTTTATTTATAACTCTTTTATTATTATTATTATTTTCAAAATTGTTTAGGGTATTTTTTATTTATTATAAATAAAATTAATAAGATTATAATTAGATTTTAGATTTTAAAGCCACGATGTTTTAAATAAATTTATAGTTAAATAAAATAAATGATCGAACTTATTAATTTTATGATATTATTCCTCGTACTCATTCACAACTTGCTAATTTTTTGAATAAAATTCCATATTCCAATCGTTGGTGCATTAATTCACATAATTAACTTTCTAGATTTGTGTGACCATTAAGCTCACATCAATAACAATGAAAAAAATTTAAACTACAGGGATAGAATTGTATTATTGATAAATCCATAAGGGTATAAATATAGTTTAATAGATAAATCGGGATATCAAGATTTTTCTACAGCTGCCAAACAAATATCACGAATAGGCAGGGTATGATTTCCGATAGAATCCTAGACTACGGCAAACGCCGAAATGCTCAGAGGACCTCCATGTTCTTTACATGCACACAGCAGGACATCCAGAAAAAAACACAAACGCCACACAGAGGAAGAGAAAATGATCTGGTTGGTATGATGCATGTACAACTTGACAGGCAAGAACATACGGATTCCAGAACAAGAAAATGAAGTTTGCAGAATTATTGAACAAACTAGCCAACGTACTAGAAAACACTTGACCAACAAATGAACCACTGATATTAAACTTTTCTTACAGTGAACTGTCAGTACAATCACAAAAATGTCTAAAGCCTAGCAAGCTCTGATTATTGTCCAGAGGATGAGGCATCTGTTGTTCCCATATCAATGAATCCTTTGCTTCACTCGCCTTCCATTCATATCGCTATCTACGTTATCATTTCCATGTGTACAAGCGATGACAGAATGCTCACCATTTTTGGCAACATATTGCAGTAGTTCCGTGATGACAGAAGGGCAACTTTCTTTCAAGTATTCAAATCCATCCGTCTGCATCACAGCTGAAAAGAAACCGCCAGCATTAGGTCATTAGTTATGCATTCATAAAAGGAAATACCCAACCAACAGTCACCATCAAAACTGAAAATATTATGCACGTACATGCATGCAGGAATATCCCGGGGAGGGGGGGGCCCTCAAAAGCATATACAAAAATATTAACTCACGAGTTCCCATACATCCCCAACAATACAACTCAGCCAACAAAGGGAAAGAGGATAGGGCTTCGACCAAACATGAACAAGTGCTTCGTTTTGGGAGTTTGGGAGCCATCTGGTTACGTGAACATACACCACATTCGCATGATTAAAAGATGAAAATTGCAATTACTGTTTTGACAACTAGTTAAACATCAGAGGGGCTGGCTGAGGAAATAGAACCGGGCTCTGTCAAAGCCTGGTCAATCCATGGATAAATCCATGTGACCTTTTCACTGAATTCTGTTCAGTGTTTCCTAACAAACAAAAAGCATGAGCACTATAATGCAGTAAAATTACTACTATACAGCACTTTTGCTTCAACTAAATGCTTTTGACTTCAAGACTTGAACCTGCAACTTTGAGGTTGCGGATACATTCAACACCATGGTCGTAACTATGTGATCAAGAAAGACAACCTTTTACTAGATATCAACAATCCAAATGAGGCAGAGGGAGGAAAGACTTGCCTTTCAAATTTTCAGGCAAAGCAATGAATTTGAGACAAACAGACTTTAGTTGGATGCATTGATGCTGCTCCGCTAGAGCTAGTGTTGTTGCAACAGTGTTTATGGCAACATCTTCGCAAAGTTTAGCCTCACAAAGCAATCTGAGCCTCTCAAGTGCATAGCGATCTGCTGCTGCAAGCAGATGCTGAGCCATCAGTGTGGAAGCCCATTTTGAGTTCAAACCAACAAGCTCCTCCATGTCTGGTAAGGCATCCCAGTATATAAAATGGATTAATGCCTGCAAACATCCAAACACGAAAGAGTTATATTTGCACAAGCTTGCCCATTCACCTTCTCTCTCTCTCTTTTGAAAGCTTATTTTTCGACAGTGTTCATTAAGGTACCAAGTACGCTAAAACCCAGTGGTTTTTAGCCTTTGGAATGAGTGTCATTTGGGTTTAAAGGGAGTGTGTTAAATTCCAGTAACATTTGACACCTTTAAGCCTTTCCAGTATGCTGTTAACCAAAAGAGCTAGGTTCATAAGAGGTTAATGGTGATAAAAGATATCATCAGCCTCTGCCATCATGATATTCCATAGCTATTGCATCAATATCACACCATAGGCATTTACACAACCAGGCACCATAAACATTTGCATTCTTAATAGTTTTTAAATCCTTAACACTTGCACCCTTAACATTTATGTTAGCTCCATACCAATCACCAGATGCTCATTAGAAGAATCCAGTTAACAAAACATTACCGGCACTAAACAGAATGGCAACATCTAAATGCAAATTAAAGAATCAGCAGTCCATGAGAGAGTTAAATGGAAGTGCAATGAGGCTGTTCTTCACCTGACCTCCCAACATAGTCAGTTCCCTTCTTTCAGTCCAATCCCATCCTCGCCTATTCTCAACTAAGGTAAATGCAGGTATTATTATAACCTGTGTGATTAAGTTGAATGTAATAGAATCATATAATTTTTTCCACAGAAACACATGCTTAGAAACCCAAAAACTACTGAATTCCAACAAGTATTAAGACAAGTAAAAACTGATTCATTTTAGAAAATCATCAGTGCATTTGTTGCAAGGAATGGAGATAGCACAGTGCTCATATCTTACTGTGATTCCATCACCTGATCTATTATGACAGAGCATGGCTGAGACATAATTCAGGTTTTTTTGTCAAGAGGATGTTAAAAAGAACAAATCAACTCTGGAAGTTAATCAGTGGAGAGTGTTATTACAATTAAGCAATAGTATTCTCAAGCTGATGCAATGTAATATGCAGCCTACTTGACTGGTAATGGACAGACTGCATATATGACAGGAAAAGCAGGAAGAGAAGCAGGAAACAATAAACCTTAGCTGGAGTGAGTAAGAATAAGGATAGGAGCAGTGCCTTGGAAGATGAATCCATGTGTACATTTGTGTATGGCACCACAATTACTCACCTAACAAAGGCAACCAACCAATAAAGCTACCTCTTCCCATGAAACTTATCATGGGATGCATGACATCTCATAACTGATACATAAGAAATTACTAAAACCTTTCGGTGCACAACAACATTCAAACATCAGAGACAACCTGTACTCTTATGCACGCTAGAGCCAAGACATCATAATAACTTGACAAGCACACAACTGCAGACAAATTTCACCTTTGCAGTCTAAAATATATTTAACAAGCGCGGTACCTTGTGTCTCCCTCATGAGTTCTCATTTCAGAATGTAATGCTTCCCACTGTTTTCCTCTTTTATTTAATCTCAAATAAAATGAAAAAAAAAAAACTTTACTGAAGGCTTTTGCAACAAAATTTAATTAGAATGCTGTCACAACCAGCACATGTTAGGTTCAGGACAGTATTCACATCTACAAACTTGCAGTAATATATTATCTGCTTCCTGACTAGCAGTTAAATCACACATGTTAGCTGTCACTTCAAAATGAATTAAGGCTTTTCCCATAACACTTTCAAAATGCCAGCATGTACAACAAAAGGCAAATGTGGCAGCACATTTCAAGCAAAAATCTGATCACAAAGAAAGGAGGCACAGCCATAAAAACACATACAATAGGACCAGAAGAAAATGAATTGAGGCTTTTGCAAATGAGATGTTACTTCCAGTCATACATTATCAAATTGTTTTTTGTGACGTTTTGGTCTGCGTGTGTTTGCAAGCATGCATGTGTGTCGGTAAGAGAGAGAGAGAAAACCTTAAAAACAGGAGCTTCCATGTCTTCAACTTTGATGCATTGGGTGTTTTGATCCTTCATTGGACCAAAAAGCTGTGCTCTAAACACTGGCGAGCGTGCTGCCAGAACTATCTTGTGTGAAGCACAGATTTCTCCATCAACTTCAAAATTTACATCTGTTCCCTTTCCACTGTCTAAAAGCTTTCCAAAATGCTGACCGATATTGGAAGGGGGCACAGCAATGGTGTAGGTCTTTGGTCCCTCAGTGTGGGACTTAACAACACCAACACAACAGCGAATTAATAGAGTATCATCTTTAAGAAAGTCTGAAGTCTCTAATTGAGTCCTTTTGTAAAATCGTTTATAACCCCTGCAGCATCCAATAACAGTACCCATTAAATTGTGTTTTTCATCCGCCACAACATCCACCAGCAATGAAAGAATGAATAAAAGATACTTGGACAGTATTGGAGGAGGTAAAAGAATTTGGTGCGAGAAAAAAAATGTTCGATTCTCAGAGAATATCCTTGTGCATTGCAATCACACGACCGACAAATAGGAACCAACATTTTAAAAAGGACAAAAAATTTCATGGAGTGGTGAAATATCAAAATAGGGAAGAATTCCATTTGCAACATTTTATATTGAAGAAGCAATGTTATTGAAATAAATAAGACTAAACGAAAAGTGCTTTATACACCTTGAGGATCAGGAAAAAGAAAAAAAAATTACAGTTAATTCATTTTCACAGAGAAAAGAAAGGAAAATAAAGTCATAAATCTCTTCATCATTTCTACAAAAAAAAGGAAAAACCCAGTAAATTCTCACAACAAATATCCATTAAACCATACACAACCCGTGAATATCATAACATATGAAGATTCGCAAAATTCTACTACACAAATACAATAATCAATCATAAGCAATAAGAGCACTTCGATCAATCAGTCATAAAAATTCAGAATTCGGACATTTCAGTCTCAAAATAAGAAAAAAACCCACCACATACTGCCGCGATACTTAAGCGTATAAGGACCACTCTCAAGGGCTCTTCCAAAATGGCTATGAACCTTATGCCTTTCTTTCCCACTTTGATCCATCAACGTCAATTCAAACAAAGCCCTAACATCAGTCCCCTCGCTAGCAAGAGCGATGAATAACGAGACATAAGAGGCATTATCTTCAGAACTTTTACCATCTGGGTAAAAATATATAGCCCATGCATAGCCACCGATGTAAAAAGTGTCCGATGCTACGTATTTGCCTATCCCCATGCCTTTTGATAGCGAATAGCCATCGACCTTGAATTCATGAGACCCATTTACGGTTTCCGTTATAGAAGTCGATGTTGTTGTTGGAATTGACGATGAAGGATTTAATGAGGCCGGTCCTGCTGAGAGGTATCTGCTAGAAAACCTGATTGTGCCCATCAACTATATATAAAAAAAGATATCTCTTTTTTTCTTGATTTTGGTGCTTTTAAGGTTCTTGTTGGGAGAATTGAAATGGGTCTGATCCAATTTTGGATTTTGAGAAAGATTTTTTTTTTTGTGGGTTTTGAGGGAGAATTAGGGTTTTTTAAGGTGGTTTTTTTGGGGGTAAAAGATCCAATCTTCTGAGGATTTGTTGGTATGGGGTTGTTTTAATAGGTATGAAGTTGTGAAAAAAGAAAAGAAAGGAAACGCTCTTGGTGGCGGTGGCGGTGCCGTGGCGTGATCGAAGAGATGGTGGTGGTGATAATAATTGAATGGAAAATGAAAGGTTTTATTTATATAGGTGGGCGAGAAATGAGAGAGTAGGAGGAGGAGCCCCTACGACTACGAGGGGCTATGACTACGAGATTTGTTACTCTTCAGCATGCTTAAGGCTGGTAAGTAGGATTAAAGATTGAAGAGAGTATTTGTTGTGGGAAGATTTTTCATATTGTTTTTATTTTAAATTAGTTTTTATTATAATTATGGATAATTTTAATTTGATGAATTTAGATGGTTAAGAGGTCAGGTTCAGTTTTATAAGTAAATTCAGATTAATTTGAATTAACTCAAAAACATTAAAAATATTTAAAGTTTTAATATTTAAAATAAAAAAATTCATGTGAATACACGTTGTAAATAATAAAATTTTAAAGATTATTTCAAAGTATTTAAACTAAAAATTTTTTTTATCTCATATTGAAAAAATATAACTTTTTTCTTATAAATATAGAATATATATACTAAAGAGTTTTAAATCTTCCATTAAAAAAATAATTTATTTCTTGTGAATATATAATATATATATTAAATAGCTTCAAATCCCACATTAAAAAAATATTATATTATTTTTTTAAGTTGAAGTATTTAAATAAAAAAATATTTTACATTGAAAAAATATAATTTTTTTCCTTGTGAATATAGAGTATTTATATGAAAAGGCTTTAAATTTCATATTAAAAAAATAATTATTTTATTGAAAATATAAAGTATATATACTAAAAGGTTTTAAATCTTATAGTGATAAAATATAATTTTTTTTAACATAGAATATTATGCAAAAGAATTTCAAATCTCACATTGAAAAAATAATTTTTTTCTTTGAAAAATAAAATATATATACTAAAAAGTTGCAAATTCATATTAAAAAAATAAAATATTTTTCTAATATTTATATAGTAAACTTTAAAAAGTGTTAACAACCAACTAAAAAAAATATAACAAAAAAGGATATAAAAGAAAAACCACATTTGAAAAAAAATAAATAAACATTGGGTTTCGTTCATGATCGTCAAGTCGCTCAAGTCACGGGAGAACCAAGTTTTGCTAGGTTATTGCACCGGGTGATCTTTTAACAAACTCGAACTAGTCTAACTATTGAGTTGGATGGATCTCATATTAACTTGCCGAACCAGTCCAGGTTTAATAATAATAATTTTAATGTTCTGATATTAATTTTTTTTTTTCAAATATTATTTTAATATATTTTTAAATAATAAATACTTTAAAAACAAACTACCACTACAATTCAAAACATTTATAAAGTGTGTTGTAATATAGTTGAAATTGTTTTTTAAAATATTTTATAAAATGTTTTTAACCTGAAAAAATACTTAATTATTTTTTTTAGATAATATTTTAATAATTTTAATATATTGGTATTAAAAAATTATTATTTTAATAATTTATTTAATTAAAAAAAACTTTATAACTTATATTAAACATACACTAAAATTAAAATTAAGAACATAATTGTTATAGTTCATATTTGTACCAAGAGAGATGCATGGTTTTCTATGTAAATTACATATTGAAATTCATGTACTTTCATTTTTCTCAATCATATAAATTCTGTTTGTTTTTATATTTAAGATGATTGTTTTAAAAAATTATTTTTTTATTTTTTACTTCAAATTAATAATTTTATATTATTTTAATGAATTAATTTAAAAAATAATTTTTATAAAATAAAAAATAATTTTAATATATTTCTAAAAAAAATAACATCTTAAAAAACCACACTATAAAATCAGATTGTCATTTGCAAGGTTCAAATTTATTTGATGAGAGAAGTAATCCAATAATTAACACATGAATTTAGTGATCAAATTAGAGACTCGTTAACCCGGTATCGATTTATACCAATCGTGTAATTGATTGCATCTCAATTTTTTTTTTCAAAACTATATTGGTTTAGGTTTAAAAAACACATCCTTTAAGTATTTTTTTTTATAAATAATACAATGACGTATTGCTTTTGACCTGGATTGATTCATTGACTTGCAGGTCAACATGCCCAATTCGTGGCTCGAGCTAGGCCAGGTCATGGGACGGGCCGGCTCGCTTAACCATGGATCCAATTGTCACGAAAGCAGGACTGTAGAGACATATACCAGCCACGCTACAAACTCCATCCGCACCCCTTCGTGACACTACAAAAAACATTCCAAACATTAAAAGCCCCGAATTGGGAATACCTGTTCAGATTCCAAATCCATGCCACACCTTCTCCATCTCCTCTCCACGTAGAAAACCCCTAATCCCCTCATGTTTCGCAGACTCTATTCCTCTCTCTCTTGCTCTAACACCACTCTCTCCTCTCCAATCTTTCACCCGAAAAAAACCTTTCTTTCCATTGACTCCAAACCTACCTCCCTCTCTCAACCTCAACGTTTCGCTTCAGCCCCACTAAGATTCTTTGCTTCTTACTCCAAAATGAGCGATATCCAGAAACCTAAACTCACTATTCCACCTCCCGATAAAGTCTCAAAGCCTGAAATGCTACGTGCCCTTGAGTTCTCATTGGGTTCTTCCTTCAGTACCAACCCAATTTCCCCCCCTCCAAATCCTTTGATCATTGTAATTAGTGGTCCAAGTGGGGTTGGAAAAGATGCTGTTATCAAGAAATTGAGACAAGTTAGAGAAAGTTTGCATTTTGTTGTGACTGCCACTAGCAGGCCAATGAGAGAAGGGGAGGTTGATGGTAAAGATTACTACTTTGTGTCAAAGGAAGAATTTTTATCAATGGTTGAGAGAAATGAGTTGCTAGAGTATGCACTTGTGTATGGAGATTATAAAGGTATACCAAAAAAGCAAATTAGGGAGTTTATGGAAAAAGGGCATGACATAGTTTTGAGAGTTGATGTCCAAGGAGCTGAGACTTTGAGGAAGATTTTGGGGAATTCTGCTGTCTTTATATATTTAGTGGCGGAGAGTGAGTTGGAACTTGTGCAGAGGTTGATTGATAGGAAGACTGAGACTAGCGAGTCTTTGCTTGTGAGAATTGCGACTGCGAGAGAGGAGGTCAAACATGTTAGGGATTTCGATTATGTGGTGGTGAACGGTGAAGGGAAGTTAGATGGTGCAGTTAAGTTGGTGGAATCTATTATTGATGCTGAGAAGGCCAAGGTCCGGCAAAGGAGGGCTGTGATTTAGTCGAGGGCTTAAAGTGTTGTTCTCGAGGTATGGAAGGTGCTTTCAGTGATTATGCTTTTCTATTTCTATTTTTATTTTGTGCGGTATTGAATTATTTGAATGCATTTGAAGGTTATAATTATGGATTTTTAACGCATGGGAATCTGATCGTATGTTCGAAGGTCAGAATTGGATAAAATTCGATCTTGCACTTTATGATCTTGTTCTTTGTTATTTTTATTCTTTTTGGTATATAATCAACCATTGGCAGAGGCCCACTGTGCATTAGGAGACATATCGACTTTAATTGACTTGTTTAGGAACTATACTAAGTTGTTCACTAACACAAACTCAACAAAGCCTTGTTCCGAAACTAGTGGAGGTCAGATACAATGTATTGGAAGAAGAAGCAGTTTAGTATAACAAGTGCATTATATCGAAAAAAATGCTCCATAATAGTTGAACTGGCTGTTCTAGAGAGGTGAATGTATTAGGATTGCAGTTTAGAGGAGATTACAATGTTTTTCAGATTCTTGTTCTATAGTCTAGAAGATATTACAATTTGTACTATATCCATCTGCAGATTTCGGTTGATGTCTGAACCTGGCATCTCTAGTTGTTTCTTTCTCCTCTTATTTGTAGGTTCATTCTTATTGCAACTGTAATGAATATCCTGATGTTATATAACTGCACAGCTGTGTCTTTGAGTATCCTTGTCTTGCAACAGCAAGCCTTTCTAAGCATTTTGCTTTGGTTTGGTTAAGGATAGATCACATCTTTTATATATCGCATGGATAATTACAATTACATTCATTGTTACTGCTTTTATATAACCAGAAAAAAACTTTTTGCAATAAGACATCATTCACCTCTCCTCGTACATTTGGAATAGGCTAGCATCTTGATGCCATTGTTTTCAGACCCATTTTTTATCCTGTAAAGTCACCTCTTGGATGCCTCTTTTGAGTTATCATATAACAGGTTAAACTCTGCAATAGAAGTTAAAATGGAACTTCAAAAAGTATGTGCATTTGAAAGAAATCATTGTCTATGATATGATAATGTGAATGCATGCTAGAAGGCTATGATGGGGTGGAGTTCAATTGTCCTGTTTATGGTTTTGATGGATTCTGCTTCTGTACCCAGGAAAATCCTAATGGTTTTCCCCTGTGAATCTAACCAAGCATAGGAATTAACCAGAACATAATTGACTGGACTTAGTGTCCCTTTCCAACTTGTTTATCTCTTGTTCAAACTAAATGAAGCTTTTAATTCTCAAACTAGCAGAGGTCAGCTATGATGACGCAGATTGAAAGATGAATGGATAAGTGTATTGTACCATAAAAGATGCACCATTAATATTGAATTATTGTTCTAAAGAAACAAGTGTACAAGTGATTATAATGCTTTGCAATTCCTTGTTCTATATTCAATTTTTTGTAAACCCAGGTCGGTGTTCAAACCAAGCTGTTCTAATGTGTTCTCTCCTCTTATTTCAGATATATTATCCTTGTTGTATCTGTAATGAATATCCCTGATATTATAATTGAGTATCCAGGTACCAATGTCTCAAAATCTGCATGTCAGTTAAGTGTAGTATCAATGCTAATGTATAGCATGGAGTATTGTCATCATTTTTACTGTCTTAAGATAATAAAAGAAACTTCTTGCTATTGAGATATTCTCTCCTCAAACATTTGGAATAGGAAAACACAAATTCCTTGATGCCATTTAATTCTGGAATGCCATCTTATATCTGTGAAGTTTTTTTCATATGCTCTATTTTTGCAACTCAGTCAATGTTACATGCTAGAAGTTGAGTGGTTGGTTATGCTGGTGGCAGCTTGATCAGTTGGTCTGTGAAATGTTTTTTAAATGAAATTTGTTCAACCTGTTTTTCTGATAAATTTTAGTGAAGTGGCCATCTAGGCATCTACTGATTTTTTTGTTTGAGCATCACCACTAACTGCATATAATGAGAAGAAATGCCAGGGAGAAACCAAATTTTCTTTGACAAACTCCGTTTTTAATCAGACAGTGTGTTAGTCCCTAAGTTTTTATTGGATGTTGTTAAGAGTGAGACAGAAATGCATAGCCAAGATGTGTAGCCTACCTTTCAGAAAGTTAGATATTGTTTATGAATTACTTTACCTCCATAGCTTTTGGAAGAAATGAGTCATTTTTCCTAAGAAATTCTCGGTTTGGATTACTTAATCTTTGCTAACTTCCTCTATGCCTGAACTAAATATGGCCTTTGTTTCCTTGCAATTAGATGATTTATCATGGGAAACAAATGCAAGAAGTTTTTCTCATAACATTGTTTTTTCTTGTAAATGATTAGTATTTTCATCTACTCCTATTTTTTTTTTTCTTGTAGGAGGTATGGGACATCAGAAGTAAAAAAATGTTGGTGATTAAGTTACTTTAGAAACTTGGCTCGAGTAATTTGTAGTCAGGAAATATCTTGCACATGGACAAGTATTCAGAACGGAAGTTGCAAAATCTGCCATTACGTGAGAAGAGACATTAGTGGGAGTGGGAATGGATCTGTGTAAGTTTAATGGAGCTCATCTTAGCTTGTGGTTTAGGCTTAGGTGGATTGTGCAATAAAAGGAGAGGAAAACATAGGAATAGGATAATTTTATTTTACCATTTCAAAGTCTATGTTAGCACTCGAAGAAGGAACCTCCTTTTGCAGTTCATCAATACAACTTGTTATCCAGTAATGCTTTCCATTTTTGTTGAAGATCACTTGTAGAAATTGAATTTTACCGAGCAATATCCAAGTGGGAATAAAGATTATTTTAGGTGTCAGATTATTGTAGTTGCTTGTTTCTGGAGCATTGCATCCATTTCAAAATCTTGAATTTGCAGCATGCTTTTATCTGTTGTATTTGATGGCTGATGAAAGTGATTTGAGCTTGAAAAATCTGCACAAGATAAAAGCATTTCTATTCAGAATGACAAATTTCAAGTAGCCGGAATGACATATGGATCACTGATCGATTTCTCAGCTAGCTGAATATGGAGCTCTCATTTAAGTCGAAGTTTGAGTTGTTTTAGAGCCAGTTGTTTGTTTTCTTGTGGTGTACTGCAATATCAAAAGAAGTCTCAGGCATCTGTCATTGTGTGTGGAACAATGTTAGCATGTTTTTTAAAAATATCTTTTCGCTTAAAAAAACATTAAATTAATAATTTTTTAATGTTTTTTAATTTATTTTGATGAGCTGATATTAATTAAAATTTATTTTAATATAATTTTAAAAGGAAATATATTGTACCAGCTGTCAGCAAACTGCAATCTTATATTTTCCAATCTGGATCTTAATGTGGAACGATTTCATGGAAGAATCCATTGGAAAACACGAAAATTAAAGCAATAGGAATTGTTAGTCTCTGTGCAGTTGAAGGTCCTTTTTCTTGAAATTTTTGTTTTCCACAGGGCGACTGTGGTTTCCTTGATCTTTGTTGTCATTCTGGCAAAGATTGGAACTGGTTTCCTTCCGTCATAGTCCTTAATGTTATCCAAGCATTAGCTCGCACCTCTGAAGATCACACGCAAACAGCAACGTGATAAACTTGCACAATCATCGAGTGGAAGCCAAGGCTTGGAAGTCTTGAGGGAGGCATTGCCAACCCGGTTCATTACACCCACCGACCTTACTTATGTGCTTTCTTTAATGATGTTTTGACGAAGGTAAGGTCTACAAGTCTTTTAAGGATGAAAGCAAGTCTCTTTGGTTCCGTGTTTTGCTGGTTTGGAAACATGTTTTTTTATTACCAGAATTCAATTTTTATATTGTTTTGATATAGTGATGTAAAAAATAATTTTTAAAAATTAAAAAATATTATTTTAATGTATTGCTATATGAAAAATATTTTTAAAAATAAAAAATAATAATTATGACTAATAATATTATAAAAAAAAAATGAGAAAACAATTATTAATGCATTTTAAACAGAAGGTTTTTTTTATATATAAAAAAAAACGCCTAGCTATTCTTGTAGTTAAAGGGACAAGCGAGGTTTCGGGTTCCATTATCCCATTGACATTGACAGGACCCTTTGCCTTGACACAAGGAGACTCTTCTGAAAAATGTTTCTGCGAGTTGCAGAAACCCAGCCAAATTGCTAAGTTCACGCATTCAAATACCTCGAAATCAAGAATTCAGAAGATGGAACAGGTCAAAAGGGACAAATTTTAACCCATCAAAAACCCTTTTTCTTAAAACGAAAAAACAAAAAAACCAAGAAATCAAACTGTAAAAACCAAGACTATACATGATCAAACTGAACAGAACAACCTCTTTTCTTTTCTTTTTTTCCTTAAAGAACAACAGCTTTGATTGAAATAACCCGATTTTTTTTTTTTTTTAATTTTTGACCCTTTTGAACTTACTCAGTTTTAACAAAAACAAAACCGAATTAAACCAAACCAGTTATTTGGTTCTTCGGTTCAGTTGAGAATTTCGAAAAAGACATTCAGTACAGTTGAGTTTTTTCAATCTAAACCGATACTCACAGTGAATTATGGGGTGGTCGAAACTGTAGTTTTTTCCCTGGATAAAGCCATAAAAGACGTGTAGAAGTAACATCACCAATATCTTATCTCTCAAACAGGAATCATCCAAGGAATCTGAGTTGGCAATGATTCCTACTTGTTCCCATGAAGTGGAGAAGACCTTCATAAAAAACAATAGGATAAACTAAAGGCTAGCTGTATACATTAAACAAATTGAACCATACATTATGGAAAGACCGAAGGACATGGAAAAGTGCAAGCAACTTCTCCAGCAGCCATTGCACACTATAAAGGGTCTGTTAGCTTTAAAGATTTGGTTACGAGTAAAGGAAGCTTTTGGCCAAGTTTAGACGATCCGTCAAGAGACTAATTTACTGTTAGTGGGAGACAACCGACTTCAAACCATCACGGAGTAGAGAAAGAGATAGGAGAGAGAACGACCCTTGCCGCCCAAGTCATTAGGGGGGGGGGGGGGAAGCTGAGCAAAACTTCCTAGTTAAAACTGCAGAAATTGGGTAACTTTTAACGTTTGTTTACATTTTCACAAAATAAACGTGCTTCCTAAGCTGATTCTCTCTTTACGAGCATAACTTCTCATTTTCTCAGCCAAAGCTCAGACAACAAGCCCTTCGATTCCATAGTTTAGGAATCAAGCCATTCTTGCATTTTCTAAGGCAAGTTTTGCAATAGAACTGCCAACCAAAGGTTGGTGTTGGTCTCATCTTGTGGATATGGATCGTGGCGTATCGGCAGAAGATGGCAGCATTCGTTTGCCGGTTGATGAGCTTCGCAGGCTCAGCGAAAGCTATGGCTCTGCAACCATTTTCGAGCCTCGGAGTGGCATAGAAAATAGAGACAGTGGCAATGGCGATTTTCTTTCTCCAACATTACCAGCAGTACGTGCACCGGAGAAGAAACTCACTCTCTTTGCTCTTCGCGTTGCAATTTTTGAGAAGGCAGCTACTGGCCTGGGAGCCCTCGGGTTTATCTGGGCAACAGTGGTTCTTCTTGGAGGTTTTGCAATTTCTTTGGATAAAACAGATTTCTGGTTTATCACCATTATCTTGTTGATCGAAGGGACTCGAATATGCGGCAGGAGCCATGAGCTTGAATGGCAACATCAAGCCACCTGGTCAATTGCTGATGCTGGGATCAAAAGTTTCTGGGCATTGAGATCCAGCTCACGCTTTATTGTTGAAATTGTGAAAGCACTTTTTCGGTCAATAACACGAGTTCGAAAGCAGAGTCCACATGGCAGAGAAATAAGGGAGAATCCTGATGCAGCAAGGAACTGGGATGGCAGGAGGAAGCTAAGTCGGACATGGACAAGTTCAGATGTTCCTATTCTACCATATGCTCAATGGGTTTTTCTTTCAAGAAATGTCAGCAGGGTTCTCTACTGGCTACAGCTTGCATCTGCATCAGCCTGTGTGGTTTTGTCATTGATGAAACTCATCAAACATAACTATGGTGAGATTGAGAAAGGGGATACTGACAAGAGGAACCTAAAAGCTGCCCTGAATATTTTCTACTCTTTGGCTTTAGCGGAAGCTCTTTTGTTCCTGATGGAAAAAGCTTACTGGGAGTGGAAGGTAAGCTACTGTAAACTGTTGGAAGAGGTGAGAAAAGAGTGTGATTTGGGGCTTTCAGGCTCGGTTTCAATCAGAAGGTTCTTATACGATGCCTACTCCAGGTGCGTTGAGGGAAGCATCTTTGATGGCCTGCAAATGGACATGGTTACTTTTGCTATGGACCTATTGGCTTCCAATTCTGCCGATGAGCAGCTCATTGGAGCTCGGGTCCTTTGTCAATTTACAATGAATCCTCGGTTTTCTGATGATACTCTCCAAAAGATTGGGACAAATATATCGGTGATAGAACGATTAGTGGAGATATTGAACTGGAAAGACCCACAAGAAGAAGAGATCAGGAGGTCAGCTGCGGAGATACTATCAAAACTAGCCGGAAAAAAGCAAAACTCCCTACGTGTCGCTGGAATTCCTGGTGCATTAGAGTCAATCTCATCTCTTCTCCAAACCAATAGAACCTTCAGCACCACGGCTGATGAAATTGGTGAAAAGACAATCATCCGTGATCATGCACATTACGGATTCTGGACATTCAATCAGTTAGGGCTTCTTATCTTGAAGAAGCTTGCTCGTGACCTTGATAACTGTGGGAAGATTGGAAATACAAGGGGCCTCCTACCAAAAATCATTGATTTCACACATGCAGAAGAGAGGTTGTTGAAAGATGAAAATGTCACACCATCTCAGATTTTGACAGTGAAAAGTTCTCTGCAACTGGTGAAGATGCTGGCAAGCACGATAGGCACTACAGGCAATCATCTTAGAAGAGAAATTTCAGAGATGGTTTTCACCGTCAGCAACATTAGAGATATTCTACGGCATGGAGAAAAACATCCAATGTTACAAAAGCTCGGCATAGAGATATTAACCAGTCTGGCACTAGAAGAGGATGCAACAGAGAGGATTGGGGGAGCAGGTGGAGTTCTTAAGGAGTTATTCAACATTTTTTTCAGCCAAAGAATTCCTGAAAATCAGAATCATGTAAGAATTGCTGCAGGAGAAGCTGTAGCAATGTTGGCCTTAGAAAGCAGAAGGAATTGTCTTCGCATTTTGAAATTAAGAGCACTGGAAAGGCTTGTTGGAGCACTAGAGGTCCCATTGCTTCGGGTAAACGCTGCAAGAATTCTACGAAACTTGTGCACCTACAGCGGCTCAGATTGCTTCGACCAGTTGAAGGGAATCACAGCTGCTGTACCCACGGTAAGTGCCTTCCTACTGTAGCTAGAAGCTGATTCTAGTTTATTTTAACATAAACTAATAGATTTCTATCTTTAGAGAAGGCATGAGAAACGAGATTTCAATGTGATGTCATGTTGCAGGTGCTGAATGCAGTTATGTCAGAGGAGAACAAACTACAAGAAGTAATGGTTGGCCTAGCGGCCGAAGCTTTCAAATTCATGACTTCTCAAGAATCTAGCACCATGTTTAATAAAGCTGGAATAAAGGAGGCTGAATTAGCTAACAAAATACTCCAGATTCTCAGAAGGTACCAAAATCCATCAGTCAAAGTTCCAAGAATAAGAAGGTTTTCCATAGAGTTGGCGATTTGGATGATGCAAAACAACGCAGCAAATGTGCATACTTTCAAAGACTTGGGGTTGGAGAAAGAATTGGAGTGGGTTTTAGAATCCACGGCCGAAGTTGAAAGCTTCAACATATTCTCCGGGACTTTTGGGCTGAGCCGCCACAGCACAACTATTCACTCACTGGTTGAAACTGCAATGCAGTTGTTGGAAGACAGGTAAAATTGTGCGGCAGAGACTTCCAAACAAGGTACTCTTGTGAATATGAAAGCACCAAGTTATAGGAGATATCTTTTTTTTTTTCCTTATGTAGACAATATGCAACTGTATAAGCTATGCAAATAATGGAATCAAGTTGTTGGTCTTTACCAGCAAGGTTCTTAATGGGATCATGTTGCATTTGCTAAAGAATATTTTATGATCAATTACAATAAAGATAAATGCAACGTACAATGGAAATGAGGAACTATAATTCTGAGGGATTATCATTTATCTACATATTTATTTCAAAATGCTCAGATAAATGTAATAGAGAGAGGCCCTTCTTAATGAGATGATCTTTCTGTCTTCCCGTAGACAGAATTGTTAATAAAGCAGGAAAGTCTTGCAGAAAATTATCAGACTGGGACAATTTCCATGTTCGATGCCACAATAATTACAAATCTTTAAGTCACATAATATTTATAAAGATTCAAGATTCAAGTTTGATAACGTAAGGCTGAGTTAGAACTGAAATGCCCGACTTGTAATCATGCTAACAAGCTGCCAGCCTAGCTGAGAACAGGAGGAATGCGGAACGACATTTCAGTTTCAGTACATAAGCTACCAGATCTGATAGTTGTTCAAATGATTTCATCTCGCTACCAAAACATCAAAACAATGAGAAATAAAAATGATATTAACAGGTGTGTATCCCTCCTGATCGAAAGTAGAAAGAATCATTACCAGCCTCATATCAAGTGACTGTATACAGCTATTTGGTAATCAGGTAAAAGCAACTTTAAAACATCGAATCTATTTTCTTCCTTCTGTTTTTGCCTGTTGTACAGCACTGAATCGTGACACTATCTTAATTACAAAACAATTGATCATGACATTCTTGAAACATAAAATATCATTTGGTTTTCATCGACCATTTCGGAACAAGTTGAAATCCCAGCGACGCAGCAAACCATCCATAATGTGGTTTGCTGGATTCCGTTCTACAGTCAATGTAGCTTTTGTATTACCTGACAAGTCAGTATCTGTAGAGCCACGGATGCTTCCTGAAGCATCATTGCTAGAAGAGGCAGTTATGCTTTTTGATTCCATTATGGAAGGTGGATTGTCAAATGGAGTTACTACAGATGATGCACTTGTATCGGGAGAAGGATCTAAAGTTGCTAAATTTTGGTGATTGACAGCGGAAGAGGAAGCAGATTCTGTCTTTAAGGGCACACGTTGCTTTACTGAAGTGGGAGGTGGTCGTGTCTTCAAAGGATTGCCGAGTTCTCCAATTGAATATGCATCCTGATTATCTTTTTGTGAGGATTTAACAGAAGCAGGACTGAAACTGGTCAGTTGTTCCTCTGCATTGGGGTGTCGCAGCTCCAAGTCCTTTAATGACTCAATTACTGCTTCCATGAACATCTGAAATATGCAGAGCAATTCAACTTTCAAGTAGAACATCATTTTGCATATACAATGTTCAAGACTCACCCTTTCTTCCTCCTCCATATCACAAGGAGAACCTGCCAAGTCATCCAGCTGGTATTCTACATATTGATCATCATCCATTGTTGTTGGAACAGGTGGGCCATGAGGATGAGCCCTGGAGAATTCAAAGGTAATCATTTTGGATGATGATGGCAAATGATAATCACCAATTTCTTCACGCTGCAGCAAAGCATGCTAGTGTTAAGTGTTGAAAAAAATGAACTTCAGTCTCTAGGAAAGGGAAAGGGAACACAGCTCAGGTCATATGATTCATAGAGCGAACCAGCTGAACAATGTGCTAATCAGTCACTAGCACCATCTGTTGCAAAGGGCAAGAGGATACCTCAACTTCAGCTTGATTGTCTTTATGTTGATTATCCAAAGGAACCTGAACAGAATGTATAAAGTTCAACATAATACAGACAAAAGAGGCAACCACTCCTCCTTCCTAGTTTAGTGAAATTAAACTAATCCCATCCACATCATTATCCCCATGCAGTGCAGGCAGCATTACATGTGTTGAGTTTCATTAGTTTTTTGTCCTCCCCCCCTTCTGCAGGAGCGCATGGAGAAAGGAAAGATGAGGATCATAAGAAAACTAAGCACTCAAATCTAATACCCATCATACAGGACAATAGTTACACTATGGAGCAGTTAATTAAACATACGGTGCATCATACAGGCCTTTGACCTCTACACTAAGAATTTTTTTAACATTTCAAGCAAAGAATACAGCATATAATCACTGACCTCTATCCGACTCATAGGTTTTCTGGACCAAACTTGTTCAATTGCATCTGCTGTGCTGCTTGATGATGGTACTACAACAAATAACAAAAAGATAGGACAACGAAAAAAAAGCAGGAAAATAAAGCTTTGACAGAAATCATCTTAGAGATGCTAATAAGAATAAGGTAAATCAGTCACACCTTCTGATACAACTGGCAATTCTGGGTCACAGCCTACTTCATGCAACGAGCTCCAACTATCCTGAAAGTACAAACAACCAACAATTGGCAAAACAGGATAGTAGAAATGAAATGTAGTGCTTCCAATAATATCATGCCCTACAACAAGATCTATGTGATTCAATTTACCTTACCAAAGTAATCATGCACCATTTCAAAGTATGCCCCCCCCACCTCATCCTCAGGAGGTTGCAAAACATTGTGGAAGAAGATATTTAATGAATCAAAATAAAATTGAGGGCGTGGAGAGTTGTGATCTCCCTCAAACTTGATAATGTTCTTGTCACCCTGCAAAATTTGCACATTAAAAATCAAGCTCACAGAGTATCATATATACAATCCAAGGCAACAAAAATTATCAAACCAAATGCAGGAGTTTCAATCAACAAAAAATGAGCAGCATACAACTCTCATTTGATGAGATTTTAATTAAAATCAACGTAATGGATCTTTGGGAATCATTCCTCAAACAAGAAACTTTGAAAAAACACAGCATATACTCAATATTTAGCTGTTGATCAACTGTGTCCAGGGTGGCTTCCCAATTGACCTCGGGCTAGAGATTTGGAATAAATTCAACCAAGACTAGAACAGATTTCATCTATCATTTGTTAACACTAAAGAATTTCAATTTCCCGTGATTACAAACCTGACAAAATGCCAAGCATTAGAGCAAACTTCAAGAAAAGTAAATTTCTATCTGCAATTGAGCACAATTACTTTTGAATGTTTGCCACTAAATGGAAGGAACTTACTACGTATGCTTCAAATATTCGATCTGAGTGATAAGGGCATATGAAATCATCATCAATGGCATGTCCAAATAAAACTGGAACAAAGCATGATTTTGCCACCTGTGATACAAAGATGAATAAAGGAGTTATATTCTTCAATAACAGGTAAGGTGATAAAATTAGAATCTGCACATTGAAGTGTGGAATGAAAAAAATATGAAGTTTGGATACAAAAAGCAGTTGAGGGAACAACCATTCAACTTTTTCATTCACTAAAAAAAAACTGTTTGCTACTTCTCACATTTCTTTAGTGAAAAAATCCACTGGAATTTTTATAGTTTGGTAACTGCTCCAAACCAACCTGCAACTATCATCACATTGATGAAGCTTTCCCACCATAAACTTAGTAAAGTTGGACAGGTAAAAATTAAAAATAAAGTGGCCAGTCACACACTAATGCATCCCATAGAGACTAAAATTTCAATTAAATGACTTGGTGATTATTGTTTACTCTAAATCATGTCTTAGCTTTCCATTTTGACCAAGTGGTTGTCCCGTACCATGAATAAATTAAAATAAAATATGAAAAGATAAGACAGACGTCTGAGATGGGACTAGTATGAACATGAACAAAGTTATAATTGAGTTCTAGTTATCATCCAGAAACTTCAGCTTGCAACACCCAATAAAGAAGTACAAGTTGCAGGAGGGAGAGAACCTTAATGGTGTTCAGGTCCATTATGTCAAACTTTGCCTTTTTCTGAATAGATTTACGCATGTATTGGATAGCAAATTTCACCTAGAACAAGTAACAAAAATAAACACAGTGAGACAACACAGAGACAAGACTAGAAAACCTAGAAGAATATTTGTGCACTCATCATTGCATCAATTATTAATACATGTGCATAGTTCAGACAGTAAATTACAATACATGTAAATGGTTTAAAGAGTCTGATGGATGTGATTAGGGAAAAAACAAAGATGGGTAAAAAAATCATTCATTACACAATGAAAGGTGTTACTTAATGACAAAACTGACCTACTAAAACATTGACACAACAAAGAGTGGGTGTGTAATGAAGATAAAAGTTAAGCTCCATGATGGGCAATTCAGAATGCCAGAACCATTAAACATGGCCACACAAAAAAGTTGCTAGACAAGCAATTTTAACGTTAAAATAATTACCACCATCATTTAGGCACAAGTAAAATTGAATTTTAGTAAGAGCAAGATGAAATAATTACAGGGTAGAAAGAGTTGTTTCTAATTAGCCATCCAAATTCCAAGAAAAGCCAAAAAGAAATGAAAACTAAAGAACAAATATATCACAGTAATAAAATCAGGGGCAAAGACTTCTCTGGAGATCTTCTAATGAAAGAGGCTCTCTATATACATAAACTTTCTGCAAACTTGAGTCAGCAGTGGTGATTGCAAGAAAAATGTCACTAATGCAGTTTACAATTATTAAGATTGCAGGAAGATTTTGTAATGAAGAAAAGAACTGTCATAATAAACATCCTTGCAAGTTCATTTATTTCCTGTTATTGTAAATCATCACACAGAATACACTAAGGCTGTGAATCAATGAAGAATATAATTCTCGTAATGTGACTGAATGGTGACTTACAGTGAACTTGGGTAAAGGAAATTTGTAGGTACCCACAAGTTCCATCATCAGGTCAACCAAATCAGAAAAGGGACTGTCAAGAACCATTCCTGCGATCGAGGGATCCCCAGCTCCATACATCAGGCTGTGAGACATCATCAATGGTAGATAAGTAAATAGAAGTGCCTCACACTGCAACAGATCCACATGACCATAAACCTAGACTAATGACACAACATGAAAAAAGATGTATAGTAGTTAATGAACAGAACCTAGCGACAGCACCCATTGAACGGCCCCATAAGCCAATCAAAGAGACATTTCCATCTTGCCGCAAATAATCAACGACAGCCATGAGATCATCTTTCTAGAAAACAACCAAAGAATGTCTGATGGTGACTTTCGACATTGAAGAGCAACAATTGCCAATATAAAAATAAATAACCAGGTGGTGTCTAAAAAATTTCTAGGAGATCAACAAACATTTCAACAATCAATGCATAAGATATATGTGTAGTTGCACAATGAGCACCCAACTTCCCTCAACAGATTTTGATAGGATGCCCACAACTTACTTCATTCCATCCTAAAGTGACATAATCTCCTCCAGAAATTCCAGATCCTGAGAAATCGAGAGTGAGAACTGTGATGTTTGAAGGCAGCAATACAATAGCAGCTTCACTAGCATCAACCCTGCACCCACTGCAAAAGCAAAGATACACTGCCAATTAGTAACAATCAGTTTTGTGAAACAAAAGTTGAAGAAATAAATACAAAATCTTAATTAAGTTGATTTTTAATAGAACTGCCAATCAATCCCACTTTCTCTGCTCCATTTTAACAAGGGTTTAACAAGGGTAAACAGAAGGTAATATTTAGCACCAAGATAAAGAAAGAACTTATGCTTGATGACTATAGAAAATTCTCTTTCTAATTTGATCTGTATTTTCATTCTTCATCATCCAAAATTCTGAGTTTCTACAAGAACACTAGAAGACTCCATCCATAAGGTGCTACAGACAACAATCTAAATTATAATAAACCATGATTAACCAGTTACCTGTTTCCATGACAGTATATTACACAGGGCAGAGGCTTTTCTTGGGGATTAACAATGGGCATGTAATGACTACATTGAAGAACATCTCCCCTACTGTTTTGAACCTGCAAAACATTGAAAACACCTTAAACATAAGCCAATGAACAATTCAAATGTTTCAAGTTTCCCAGCAGGCATAAAGAAGATATCATTCATTTACTACCAAAAGCTGCATATAGTTGATAATTCTTTACTCCTCTTTTACAATTATAAAGTCATGTTTTCAATGGGACAACCACGGGAAAGGAAGGATCAAATATTTGTAATGGATATTACTTGTGTAGAGTTCTGTATGAGTCTCTTGTGCAGGTAAAACGTGCAAGTTTCCATGAATAGTTGAGTGTATGGACCATGGCTACGTTGCAACTGTAATGCCCAGTTCCACTCCATGATCCCAGTAAGAAAGTGCAAGGAAAATGATTGGTTGATCTAACTCAGCAAATAATTATGCTATATGGGGATATTCCAGGACCTTCAATTTAAAAAAATTACAGCACCTAAAATTTGTAACATGGATGACAAGTTACAAAATATCAAAGTTTCAAAATATTAATGATAACTTCAGCAAATCTACACTAGGCTTGACAAGTTGTGTGAAATTGCTAGGGGTACTTGTTTGCTGAACTGTTTTTAATATAAATCAAGCTGATGTCAACATGTCAGAGGTATTTAGCAAGTTCATCAGTCATCTGTCTATAAGGAGAGGAAGACATAAAAAAAAAAAATATAATCAAACATAAAAAATTGGCCAGTCCACCCATATTGGCACTTACCTCCACGTCCTTTCTTTGGTACCATTTTCCTTTCAACAAGAACTCTTGATCCAACAAATCATGTTTTGGGTTGTATTCAGCTCTACAAAACAACAATGGACAGAATCATGAAAAACTATAAACAAAGAAATGGGCCAATACAGTCATCAAAAATTGTAATTTCCTTGGCATGCATCCCATTGAGCTTAGATAACTGGTGTATAGCAATAAAGTCTAGATGTTTTCAATTCAGCTTAATGCCATATAAAAAGTGCAGTGCATAAATGCATCACACTAAAGCTTGCAACACCAATTAATGCCTTCTTGTTCTTAAAGAGTCCAATGAAACCTTTTTTTTTTCCTTTTGCTTCTGGAGAATCAATTATTGAATAATGCAAATAAAAAAATGTGTGGAGCCTACATTTCCGAAAAAAAATTGCTATCAAACATACCTCAGCTTATAAGAGGATGCATCGGATCTACAAGATGTCTTTGATGACTGAACTTAATAATGGATGTTTGACTTTGATAGACATTTAAGCAATAAATAGTTCAGTGTCTGTGAATTTAGGAACCTTATTGGATTCTCATCGAAATTGTTCAGCATCTAGCATCAACTGTTTCCAAGTCAACTGCCAATTTAATAACCCCCAGAAAGTTCATTTTGCTGTCTCTATTTTCACTCAGTATCACGTGAAATACGCAAAAGTGGAAAAACTATATAAACAAAGCAAAAGAACTAAAAGGTTCTGATCCTCACATGCCAACCCTATCAAAACAACTACTGGAATTTAACACATTTGACTTTCAAAAGAATATGAAAAGAAGTAACAATATATACTATCTGCTATGCACCATAATATGATTTCGTTTACAAAAATGAAAAACTACCTGATACAATACTTAGCTTGGAATCTAACGATCAAAATTGACTAATCAATATAGAGGATTTAAACACAAGAATACCACGTCCGTACAGAAAAACAGAAATCAGCACAGAAAGAAAGATCTTGGATTCTGAACAAACCACACAAAGTAAAGAGTCGAAGCTATATCATTTGAATCCCAATAATAAATCAAAAGCCCTTTTGGTTGCCAAGGAAACCGATAAAAGTAAAATCAAATTTGAATCTCATGGTGTCTGTTATCTTCATGACTGGACAAAAAAAAATATCAAAATTAAGAACTTTTGAGAAAAGGGTTTCCAATTTTCATTCAAAGCCAGATAGCAAAAACCGACCAGGATTCAAAACGAAAACTTTTCCCTTCCAAATTTCTAATCAACTAAACAAACCAAAATCCAGATGGAAAATAGTCAAATTTGAAGGAAAGAAGAGAAATTTAATACCTGGGGGGCCTTATAATAAAATTAACAAGTTGCTCCATCCGATCTCTCTTCTCTTGGTTTCTCTCCTGTGACTATCATAAATAATAATTTTCAAAACTTTTTTGTGTTACCAAAAAAATTAGATAACAAAGAAAGAAAGGAGACAGAAAGCAACAAGAAGAGAACAAGGGGAAGACGGAACAGTCTATGTATATGTCTTCTGTTCTGAGAGTGTATCAGAAGATAGATGATTTATTCTTTGTTTCTAACAGACGAAAAACAAAGGAAAAGACAAGGAAGGATGGAAGGAAGAAGAGGGCTTTGTTGTTTTCGATGTTGTAAGTTGTTTTGTTTTGATTCATCTATTCGGATTCCGGTGTAGTTGGAGTTCTGTTTCTGTCCTGTGCTCGGATTCCGGTGTAGTTGGAGTTCTGTTCCTGTCCTGTCCTGTCCTGTCCTGTACTGTCCTGTCCTGTTTGCCCTTTCCATAAGAAACAAAAACATCGTTTTATGCTTTTTGTTGGCTTTTGTCTTGTTTGGCTTCTGCAACCCGTGCCTGATGTCTCTCTTTGTACCAGGCTCTTCTCTCCATGCGTGAATTTAAAGCATGGGACTTCCATCTGTATCGAGGAGCATGGAGGTTTTTTTTTTTTTTTTTTTTACACAGTAAAAAAATTAGTAAAATTGCACACTTAAAAACATAATTGGAAAATTAGCACACTACTTGCAAATGATATTGACAATTTATTTTGAATTATACATCAAGTCTTTCAATTACGATGATATTGACAATTTATTTTGAATTATAGATCAAGTCTTTCAAAAAAAAATAAAAAAATAAAAAAAAATAATGGGACACTCATAACTGACAGAAAACTCGATTGATAGAGATTTATTATGTGATTATATATTAGGAGAGGTATATCCGGTCAATTTTTATAGAAGCAACTACATCAAGCTGACATGGTTAAATGTTAATTTTAATATCTCAATAGTTGCAATAACAAACTAGCTTTCATGTATGGTTGAGGATATATATTATATATGTTTAGAGAATTTATTTTTATGATTATGGCTGATAATACAATTTTGTTAAACTTTATAACAATACTTAATAATTTTTGGGCTGGTTTAAATTACACATTGAGAAAGTCATGTTTGCATATCTATGATAGCAATTATATAAGATATGTCTAAAAAAAGATAAAAAATTAATTATTTATTATTATTTTTATATACACACACACAAAAAAAAATGATAGAATTAATCATTCTATGCCTTCGTTATTGAACTAATAATACTAACTAGTTTGATAATTTCGTTATGAGTTAAATATTATTGTTATTAAACTTAATTTACTAAGTTAATTTTAAATGAGTATAAATAGAATATCAATTTTATTGAGATGTTTTTAGCATACAATATAA
Organism: Populus euphratica; assembly: GCF_000495115.2. NCBI lineage: Eukaryota > Viridiplantae > Streptophyta > Magnoliopsida > Malpighiales > Salicaceae > Populus > Populus euphratica. The sequence goes on from NW_011500381.1 coordinate 56,307, forward strand.
ATAAATGTATGGTGTTTTATTGAGATGTTTTAAACGGTTTTATAGAACTATTTATTCTACATGATGTTTTAAACGGTTTTATAGAACTATTCTATGAGATTGTATTGATAATTTTGGATAAAACTACATGTCTTCGGATTTTTCTAAGACGATAACGATATGTTTGGTTGGATATAATGGATTTTCCAATGCAATGATCCACAATGGTTTGACATTTGATTGTATAATTTTTTAAAGCGTCTATTTGGGATTGTAATAGCCGTTTAAAGTGTTTTTCATAAATAATATTTTTCAAAATTATTTTTAAAATCAGCATATCATAACAATCAAAAAACATAAAAAAATATTTTTAGCAAAAAAATTAAATTAAATTTTAAAGAAATACGATTTCAATCATGTTTCCAAACAAGGTCAAAATCAGAATGTAATAAATAATTACAATTATAATATTGACTTATTATAGTAAAAGTAATATTAAGAAAAAAACTATATAACGAACCATTATACAATTAAAATAAACATGTAAAGATGCAGAAATGTTTTCATCATAAGAACTAAATTATAATTTTTACAAACTAGAAGGACCAAAAATTTTTTTAAATAAGAATGACTTTGTAAATGGAAATAAAATATAAGAAAATAAAGAAATGTCAAGCACAACTGGAATTTAACCAAGCTTGCATGTACTTGTTTTCTATTTTTACAGGAAAATATTAAGAAAAAATGTAACAGGTGGTAAAAAATATAAATACAATTCACTCGATATATTGCACTGTGGATACAGATAAGAACAATATTTTTACTGTCTTACCCTTTAAAGAAAAAACATCATAGGCTACTGTCTTACCCTTTAAAGAAAAAACATCAGAGGCTAATGGTTAAAGGTAAAAATGTATTTGCAATTGGATTATTTTGGTATTTTAAAATTGATAAAATTTCACACTAAAATAACATCAATATCCTTAAAAGTATGAAAATGTTGGTTATTTTTATGTTTTCATGTAAAAATGCACGATAAAATCATATGTTTACCCTTATAATAATAATAATAAAAAAAAAACTTTAACTCACAATCAGAGCCTGTTTGCCTTTTCATTTAGATAAGCATAATAAAAAACTTAATTACCCTTGAAGTTCATGCTTCCATACCTTGGGTTAGAGAGTGTTATTGTCATTAGGTTGCTGGTTTTTTCATTATTATTTGGTTAGGATAGAAACATTTTGATATTGTAATATATGAAAAGTATATTAAAAAATACATTGATGTGTGATGGACACGCATCAATCGCTTTATTATTTTTGGACGATGTGTATGACTAATATTAGTGGCTAAAAACATTGTGCTAGGATGACATCCAATTCATCTCGATGTTTTCTCCATGACTCAACACACACATGCACTAAAAAGAACTCTGATATGACATTAATAATCATTTTTGTCTTCTTATTTTTTCTTTCTTTTTATTTATGTCCCGCCTCTAATTTATCAGATCACAGGTGAATAAAAACTATTTTTAAAAAATATATTACATCAACTATTTTGTTGTTTTTGGATTACTGCTAATTTCAGTGGCCACAAAAATCATAAAATCATTATGGGACGCTATCTAATTTGTCTCACCGTTTCCTCCATAACCCAACAACACGTGTATTAAAAGAAACTTTAGTTTGGCGTTGATAAGTATTTTTTATTCTTCTCTATTCTCTCTCTCTTCCTTGATGTTCGTGGGTTGCCTCTAATTTCTTAATTCATCTCCTCAACTTCTCTTATCTTTCAATTTAGTTCATGTTCTTTCGGTTATTATTAGTTTTATTTTGAAATAATTTACGCAATTAAAATTTTATTTTGATTTCATCCTCATTTATTTTTTTTCTTTGTCAAACTTGTCTTCATTCTATTAATTCCTAATTAAGTAATCAAAGATAATTTTTAAAATTAATTTTTTTATGATTTCACCCTCTAAGTTTTTTTTCCTATTAGATTTTGTCCTCATTCTTTTTATTGTTTTTTTTTTGCTCTATAATTTTTTTTTTAAAAATTTACTCTATTTTATTATTCAACATTAAATTGTTTTGAATTTGAGCTTCTTAATTAAGCTCATGTTTAAGATTTCATGAGTTAGAAATTTGAAAAATTAACCCAACTTTAGAAGGTTAGCACAAGATTGATTTGGTTTTGTTTTATTATTTTTTTAATTTAATATTTTTTTCATTTTCATCCTTCAACATTTATTTAATTGGAGATTAGGCTTTTTTTTATTAACTTTCTACATCCTTTGTTTTATCCTTCATTTTTTTTATTTGAATGAATTATCTCATGTCTTGTTATTTTTTAATTATTGAATTAAATAGAAATGATTGATATTTGAATATAGACATATGCTTACTTTATTTTGTTTTATTTGGTTTGCATTTCTAGAGAGTTGCTCTAGTAGCTCTTAAGGCTTCTTTCAATATCATCATGCTTGGCTAAAGCTTCAGCTTAAATTTATTATAAATTAATATTTTGGGTTACAAAAAATTATTTTTCGCTAACTAAATTTGTACTTAGGTCTATTCCATGAAGAATTATTTCTTCTAATCCATTGTTTATATAATTTAGCCCATGACTTTTAATGGTCTCTTCCATAAGCATTTTTAATAAATGAATAACTTTTTCATTTTGAAAAATTTTAGATTTATGATTTTTATGTTTAGATTTAATTTTTATTTAATAGTGGTTAATCAAATATTGATAATATGCAAATTAATTCTGACTATTACCAAAATTAATCCTTTAACTTCTTAACTTTCAAAATCCACTATAAAAAAAAAGGTGAATGAAGATTTTTTTCCTTATCTTATATTTTAGTGTTTTATTTTCTTTTGATGGTTTGATGTTCTTTTCAAATATAGAGTTTATATTTATCTTATTGAGAAATATTTGAGTTATATAATTTTTAGTTCAAATACCTTATTTAGAAGTGTATCTAAACCAATAAAATCTTGTTAGAATTTTGAGAGGCATATTGTAATAATCTTAGTTGTACAAGTGAAAAATAATACAGATTTAAGGACAAAAAATCCTTTATTAACATAACAAAAGTTTCATTACTTTAAAATACTTCAACAAGTAACTAATTTTCTTTATTTTAATTTAAACATAGTTATTTTTATTACTAATATATATGTTAGGACTTTGATTTTATATCAATTATAAATTCGAATAAATGTTTAAAATGTATGCTATATTATTTTATTATATCTATCTTAAAAGCAAAAGCATGTATAACTTATAAATTTAAAATTATATGCACTCTAGACTTTTTTTTTAAATAATTTTTTTAATATTTTAAAACTTTTATTATGATAAACTAAATATTATTACTCACAGGTATAATATAATATGTTATAATATGTTTATAACTTTTAAAAACAAAATATATTCATATACAAACTCTCATTAAATATTATTACTCACAGGTATAATATAATAGGTTCATATACAACTCTCATTAAAAAAATAAAAATGATCAAGACTTATTTATCTACACGGTAATATATTGTTTCAAACTGTGTTTTACTTGAGAAAACATTATTTTTTCCTTAATGTTTTTCAAGCTAAATACAATTTGAAACGCTTAGACAAACGTAACCTTACTAAATGATCAATACAAATTGATTTTATTACAACATATGTATGTGTTTACAGAACTAAGTTGTCAGGCATCCAATTGAAGGCTTAATCAAACTCTTGCTTCCAGGCTCCTCTGTCGTGCGACCATATCTACAACTCAAACACGGATAGCAACAGTGCACAATAATTGAGTTCCACTCACAATTATTGTCACTACTTCTAGGGTACGCTGTTCATCAACATTAAATCCAGTACCATGCTCTGTTAGAAATACTTCCCCTCGAAACTTGTTAATCACTTGATGTGAAAAATTAATGGACTGTTTTTTCTTTGGCTTTCTTAGATCATAGAAGAATGAAAGTAAACTAGCATAAATGATAAGGGATTTGAAATAAGATAAATGAGTAGGTTTAGATTTCAATTTCCACTTTTGAAAAGTTTGTATAAATAGTTTCTGTGAACCATCAGGGATGATGGGCTCTCGTCGATCAAAGGATTGGTGTGATCTAGCGCAGCCAATCCAAGTTATGGAGGACTAGTTATGCAGGCTCTAAGGGATTGACAGATACCCCATAGCTTAATGCACTCATGCACATGAGAAGGAAAGAGAATAGTGAACATACCAAGATTGAATCTGTCCAGCCTATGCTGATCTCTTTGCATGCGAATCTGCAATGCACATTGAGAAAAGACCTGGTAAGTTTGCATACACCAACATGAAATAATTGAAATAGGATATGAGTTTGAAAGTAAAAAAAAAAAAAAAACAGAGAAGGAAGATTCTAAGTAAGGACAGAGAGAGAGAGAGCGCGTAAGCACCAACCCCATGGCTAGAAGGGTGAGTGACAAGGATGCGAGAGAAGACGCATATGTTGCGTGTATGCTTGGAGCATTCCAGAGAAAAAGATTATACAGTCCAGTAATAGAGGAGGTGAAGCCCACAACGCCAGCAAGAAGGGAGAGAATGACGAAGAAACCTGTTGCCAAATTTCCCATTGGGAAGTATATTGGAAATATGCGAGCTGGAATTGTCAAAATAGCCGCTGCATATACATTCACACATGGTAGAGCATGCATGCATAAGTCAGTAATTGCTTGAAAAATTCAATCCTTGAGTGAATATATATATGCCTGCAAGGAATCTGATTCACCTGATTCATGAGATCTTACAATTCCATGATTTATAATCCATGAACTGATTATTATTATGAAAAAATACAGCCCCATATTAAGGATTAAGAGCATGAAGGCAGTGGGTTTGCTTACTCCGGGAGCCATGGCCTCTTGGTAGGCTCAAAACCAGGAAGAGAAAATCTGTCTCCCTTGTGAAGCTAAGAAGAGATCAGTTATGTTATATGTGCAAGGAGTTTATCATTGCCTATCCAAAAAATTTAATAAACAACTGTTGGTCTTGCCAGATTGATGTCTTTCTTTACTTTCATTATGAAATGGCGTTGTCTTGATTTTGAAGAAATGCCTTCAATTCCTTACCCTAACTAGTCCTTTCCATGGGCTTGCCTCATTGAAGGGGAAGGAATCAACCTGAGTCTGAAGCGGGGCTTGTCGGTCTGTTTACTGCAGGGCTTTGCTTTTGCTTGGAATAATATACTTTTCCTTTCTCAGCAGATAAACAAGGAATAAAGTTTCCTGGAATCCTGTATCTACCTTCTAAAATTAAACCACCAGCTGTTAGCTGCGTTCACTTGCACTTTCTTATCTCTAGTTTCAGAACATTAGTAAATACAGGCAAAAACACTACAATTTTTTTTTTATATATATATATTATGACAACTTTACCAACAAGATTTTTTATCTATATACCTATTAATAAACATCGGCAAAAAAATTCTCTTGATATATACACTGAGAGAATTGTAGTGGAAAAATAAAAAATAAAAAAATAAGTCAACTAATACAATGACAGGTAACTTTTTATAGGCAACATTACCAATGGAATTAATGTAATGGTAAAGTATGTTTGTAAATATGCCAACTGAAAAATTTCTTCCATATATACTAAGAAAATTACAGAGAATATTACAGTGGGATTAATAAAAAGCAAATAATACAATAATGTGACATATTTAATGACAGAATGACTGACAAAATTACTGAAGAAATAATTTTATCAGTAATGTCATCAATAATATTTAATTTATAACCTAGTGATTAACCCTCCCCTCCCCCTCCCTCATTTCTCCTTCTTTCTTATGCATTTTTTCTGTATCAACTAGCCACCCTCCCCTAAATCTCAGCATAATTCAACTTTCCACAACCAATTTGGCCACCACAATACTTAGTTTGTCAGTATTCGTGTTCTCATTTAAATCTTATTGAGGATTCTACACTTTAGGTAACAAAATCTATCCTTTTTTAACACAATTTTAAAAGTTAATTTTTTGCATATTTTTGTAGTATATATATTTTGTTTAGGTGTTTACTTGTTTTATAATTCTTTGTCATATAAGTTTATTATATGAATTTATGATTTGTACATGTTAGAGTTTATTTTAAGTTTTATAAAATTGTATTTGTTTGTAAACTGTTGAAACTGATGTCGAATTTTTGACTTAAGTGTTTTGTGATAAAATAAATAATGGCTTATTTAATGAGTCCACTTTGTATTTTGTCAATTTTATTTCCAAGTTGAAATCTTTAGTAAATTTATAGAAATTTAAATTTATGTAGATAATTGATAATGAATTAAGAGTATTATTAAAATATATTGAATAAACTTGAGCTAAATCAATATTTTTGCAAATATATTTAGTTCATAAATGTATAGAGATTCACCCTAAGGGTTATGAAGGATGAATTATGGTAATGAGATTCATGGTTTTATTAATTATACACTATCTAATTTGAAAAATATTAGTGGAATGAGTATTAGATGTTTATCCAAGAGATGTAAAAATAAAAGTTTATCAATCCAAATGTTGTAATGATACATCTTCTATGAAAAAAGTTTATTGAGAAATACTTGTATTGGTATGCACATGAAAAACCATATGTTCCTCACGATAATATGGTAGAAAGAACGGTTAGGTTAACTTCTAGTTCTAATAACATGCATGGAGTTGTAGATGACAATAGTAATCTTTTAGGAATATGGTTATAGATGTGATGAAAATGATTTAGGGTCATGTCAGTCAATGTCCAATCATAGAATCCAATATAGACACAACCAAGTTTTTTAATCTTTTAAAAGATTCTAAGAAACCATTATAAGATGATTTCATAAATCAGAGTAAATTATTGGTCGTTGCACAAGTGTTCACTATCAAATCAGATAATAAGTTAAGTAAGGCTGGTTATGAAAGAATTGTCGAATGGATGAGAAGCATTTTACAGGAAGAGAATATACTGAAAAAGAACTTCTATGTTGCTAAGTTCATGATGAAACATCTCGGTCTAACATAATAAAAAAATGACATGTGTCTAAACTTCTACATGTTATAATACCTTAAAAATACAAAGTTGACCAAGTATAAAATATATAGGCATTTTCATTATAAACCCATGATTGGAAGGGAAGGACTTTTGTTGTATACAAAAAACTTAGATATCTCCTAAACTCACTTAGACTATAGAGGTTATTCATGGCACTAAAAACTGCTGAGCGCATAACATAACATCAATCACATGATACGATGGATGGAGTAATGGTGCACCCTTCTAATGACGATAAGAATGATTTAGGGTCATGTTGGTCAATGTCCAATCATGGAACCCAATGCAGACACAACTAAATTTTTTAATCTTTTAAAAGATTCTACAGAACTATTATAGGATGGTTCCATAAATCCCAGTAAATTAGTGGTCATTGCACATGTGTTTACCATCAAGTCAGATCATGGGTTGAGCAAGACTAGTTATGAAAGAATTGTCGAATGAGTAAGAAACATTTTACATTAAAGGAATATACTAAAATAGATCTTCTATATTACTAAATCTATAATGAAACCTCTTGGTCTAGGATACTAAAAAATTCATATGTATCCAAACTTCTACATGTTGTACTACCTTGAAAATATAAAGTTGATCAAGTATAAAACATATAAGCATTCTCATTATAGACCCATGATTGGCAGGGAGGGACTTTTTTTGCATACAAAAAACTTAGATACCTCTTAATCACACCTAGACTACATAGGTTATTCATGTCACCAAAGACTGATGAGCATATCATATGACATCAATCACATGATGTGGTGGATGGAGTGATTGTGCACCCTTTTAATGGTAATGCATGGAAACACTTTAATAGTGTACATTCTTAGTTTTCAGCAGAATCAAGGAATGTGCGTCTTGGGTTATGTACTAACGGATTCAATCCATTCGGGTCATTTGATGCTTATTATTTATATTAGCTAGTTATACTCACGGTGTACAACTTGCCACTAAAAATGTGTTAAGGCCAGAGTTCATATTTTTATTTATGGTCATACCAGGTTTTAATAGTCTAGGTTGGAATATAGATGTTTTTCTTTGACCATTGATTGATGAGTTGAAACAGTTATGGTCATCGAGGACTTTCACTTATGATGCACCGAGAAAATAGAATTTTCTGATAAAGACAACTTTAATGTGAACTATCAATAATTTTCTAGCTTATGGAATGGTTTTTGATTGAAACACATATGAAAAACTAGAATGTTCAAAATTTATTAAAAATAACAAGGCATTCACTCTAACAAACAATAATAAAGATCTTTTTTTTACTGTCATTGATGATTTTTGCTAGTAGATCACATGTTCAGAAATAATAGAAAAGATTTTTTTATTGGTAGAGTTGAAAGGATGTTGCATTACTGCTTTTTTGGTGTAAAAAATTGTATGACGTGGTGTCAGAGTATAATGACATTATGTTTGGTTTTCAATCCAATTAACAAAAGTTTTATGGTTTTGGTTTTACCCACAATTGGGTAATGCAAAGTATTTTTTAAGAGCTTTTTTATTGGAAAACCAATCTCCTCTGTCATAACATTGATGTCATGAATATAAAAAGAAATGTGTTTGAGAATATTTTCAACACCGTTATAAAAGTAAAGGGGAAGACAAAGAAAAACATCAAGTTTAAAATGGATATAGCTTTATTTTATCACCATAAAAATATAGAGTTGGTTTATATTAGATCAAGTGTCACAAATTCCAAAGCCAGCTTCATCTTAGACAAGAATGCACAGCTACTTTTCTACTAATAACTTAAAAACCTGTGTTTTTCTGATGGTTATACCTCGAATATATCAAGGTTGGTGAATTAGAAGGATTGCAGATTGTATAGAATGAAGAATTATGATTGTCACGTGTTTATGCAAACACTCATTTCATTAACTTGGCAAAATTCATTATTAAAGAGGATATGAGATGCACTTATAGAGATCAATCATTTTTTTAGAGATACATGCTCTGACATGACCAAAAGTGATGTCTTCTTCCAAGTGCAGAAATATCGAAGTAATAAATAACCCGACAATACCGGGGTTAAACCACATGGAGGTGAACTATATAAATTATAAATAATAATAATAATAATAATAATAATAATATTGATGATGATGATGATAATGGTGATGAGGATGATGAGTTAAATAGAACTTTGAGATGTAAGATTAATATAAAGATTAAACAATGATAAAAATAGTTGTCAAGTTTAGAGGATTCCCTAATGGTATTTCAAATAAGTATTATATAAACTCTTTTTATGACTCAACTGGAAACCACACACAAAGGAGGTTCCAATCGGAAAATTTATCATTTATAAATTATTAACATGATCATATTAATTATCTTATTTAAGTAATACAAATTTTTAAATATTGTCAAGAATTCATGATGCTAACTTATGTTAACAACAAATTAAGTTTCTTTCATAACATAGGTGTAGGTTATACCATACGATTGGCCATAAAAGTGAAAAACATTTGTTGTCCCAAGTATTATACAATACAAATCTAGATTAACCTTTTAACAAGCAAGGTATTAAGAATTAATAAGATAAAAATGATCAGACATGTTAATAAGAAGTTGTTTAGGATATAATCTTTGAAGTCCATATTGAGTTTATATTATACTTATCCTAACACTGATAGTGAAATCTTTTCACCTTGACATAATAAACTTAGCTAAAAACAATAAAAGAAAAAAAATATAAATAAACAAGATGAGAACATTATTATATAATTATAGTAAAGGAAATGAAAGGTATACTTAAGTATTATAAAAATATAAAGAAAGAGAGTAAGAACATGATCTTGATATGAAAACCAAGATGCTTGAATGCATGAAAAATACTTTCTTTTACAAGCCAAAATTTAAAATTATTGATTTATTGACTAATTGTTGAGTGGGTGGCCATATTTTGATTTGGTAACAATCCTTATCTTCTTGTCTAAATAAAACGTCATTGTTAACATTGGAATTTTAACAATTTATCTTCATGAAAGTTCTAGAAAATTATCTTAGATTTCCAATAAAAAAAATAATTGGTGCATTTAGACTTCTAGAACTTGAGATATAGGTTAAACACTGAACAGTATCTGGACTGTAGGACAGATTCAAACTTCTTTGTTGTTGCTACAATTTGAAGTTAAAAATAACCTTTTTGAATTTGAACTCTTCATGAAAGTTTTAAACCTATGTCTTAGCTTTCCATCCATATAGAGCAGACCTAAATCCAAGTTCTACAGCTCTAGTTATGATCCAATAACCAAATAATGTTCTAATTTGAACTAAACCAACATTTCTTTTCTAATCTTAGCCCTTGCTTTGTCTTCTCAATTTTAATAGTTAAACTCATCAATTAATCCCTTGATTTATGTGATAGTTCTGCATTTAAAATAAATATTTACTATAAATTAAAGGTATCTTCTATTATTAGACATATTATTATAAAATATGTTCTAGCTAAAGACTTATTGATACTTCAACTATAAAACGATGATATAAAATCTTGATAAAAATATATTTTTAAATACTAATCACACTCTCCAACCATCTTATTACTAGTCCCTGATAATCATAGTATTAAAATGAAAAAATAATTTGCAAGTTCCAAAAAGTAAGGCATTTATCATTCAACTTCTATTAATCTATCCAAATAAACAAACTCTCATTAACTATTTAATAAGCAAAGTATTAAAAGTGAACAAAATAATAAATACAGAACATGTTAATATCAAACATTAAAGTTTATATTGAGTTTACACTATACTTATTCTTACACCTTAGTGTAACCTTTTCACCTTGATATGATAAACTTAACTAAACATAATAAAATAGAAAAATAAAAATAAACAAAATAAGAACATAAATAAGATAAAAGTTAACTAAGTAAAGAAAAGGAATTGAAAGGCATAAATAAGATATTAATGAAAGAAAAACTTAAGCATTACAAAAATATAAAACGAGAAAGCAAGAACATGATCTTGATTTGGAAACCAAGATATCTATATGCATGAAAAATACCTTCTTTTATAGGCCAAAATTGGAAACTATTGATTTGATGACTAATTGTTGAGTGGGTGACCCCATTTTGACTTGGTGACAATCCTTTTCTTCTTATCTCAACAAAACGTCATTAATAACGTCAGAATTTGAACCAACCTTATACATGAAAGTTCTAGAAAAATATCTCAGCTTTCTAAGGAAAGAAATTAAGGTCATTTAAACTTCTAGAACTCGAGATATAGGTTGAACACTAACCAATATTTGGGCTGTAGGACAAATTCAGACTTTTGTGTTGTTGCTAAAGTTTGGACTTCCAAATAGCAGAATTGAGTCTTGCCTTTCATGAAAGTTTTAGGCCTATGTCTTACCTTTTCATCCATATAAAACAGACCTAAATCAGAGATCTACAACTCTAGATATGACTCAATTACCGAATAGTATTCTAGTTTGGACTGCACCAACATCTCTTTTCTATGTTTAGCCCTCTCTTTATCCTTTTAATTTCAATACTTCAACTCATTAATCAATCATTTTATTTATGTGATAAGCCTGCATTTAGGATGAACATTTACCATAAATTAAAAGTATTTCATGGTATCAAACTTGTTATAATAAAGCATGTTTTAGTTAATGAGTTATTGATACTTCAAGTGCAAAATGATGATATAAAATCTTAATAAAAATGACTTTTAAGTACTAATAAGCTTAAAATTAAAATGAAATGCATCAGAAGGGAAAACTATACATGATGGTGCACTTATTGTTGTAGGATTCGTGTGATCTTTAAGTGTTCTAACTCGACTATTCTCGTTATGAAGTGACTGGTTATCTTTTTAGTCATATTTTCTGAAAATGATGAGGATACCTTATAAAGTCTATCACTTAACATATGTAACCAAATTCTTATGCATGTGTAGGAAGATAATTAAGGAAGAAGAAAACAAAAGAAAAAGAAACAAAACAAAATAAACAAAGTTAGATACAAGAAAAGTCAAAAGTAAAAATAAAATAAATATTATAATTTATACAAGAATTTATGTCCCTAGCAATGGCACTAAAAAATTGACACGAATAAAAGATTGATGTTTTCTTTCAAGTACAGGAGTGTTTAAGTAATAAATAACCCGAGAAGACCGGAGTCGAACTACAAGGAGGTTAACTATTTAAATTATAAATAATGATGATGATGATGATGAGTTAAAGAGGACTTTGATATGTAAGATTAATATAAAGATCAAACAAAGATAAAAATAGTTGTCAAGTTTAGAGCATCCATTAATGGTATTTCAAATAAGTATAATATAAACTTTTTTTATTACTTAATTGAAAACCACACATAAAGGAGGTTCCAATCGGAATATTTGTCATTAATAAATTATTAACATTATCATATTAATTATCTTATTAAGTAACACAAAACTTTTAAATATTTTCAGGAATTCATGATGCTAACTTGTGTTAACAATACATCAAGTTTTTTTCATAGCACAAGTATGGGTTATACCATATGATTGGCTATGAAAGTGCTAAGCATTTGTTATACCAAGTGTTATACAACACAAATCTAGATTAATTATTTAACAAGCAAGGTATTAAGAATTAATAAAATAAAAATGATAAGATATGTTAATAACAAGTTGTTTAGGATATGATCATTGAAGTCCATATTGAGTTTATATTATACTTATCCTAACACCATTAGTGAAACCTTTTCACCTTGAAATAATAAACTTAGCTGAACATAATGAAAGAGAGAAACATAAATAACAAGATGAGAACATCATTATATAAGTATAATAAAGGAAATGAAAGGTATAAACAAAAGATTAATGAAAGTAAAACTTAAGCATTACAAAAAAATAAAGAAACAGAGCAAGAAATGATCTTGATATGAAAATCAAGATGCCTAAATACATGACAAATGCCTCATTTTATATGCCAAAATTTAAAATTATTGATTTGTTGACTAATTATTGAGTGGGTGACCACATCTTGACTTGGTGACAATCCTTATCTTCTTGTCTGAACAAAACATCATTGCTAACATTAGAATTTAAACAGATTGTCTTCATGAAAGTTCTAGAAAATTATCTCAGATTTCCAACAAAAAAACAATTGGTGCATTTGGACTTCTAGAACTTGAGATATGGGCTAAACACTGAACAATGTCTAGGTTATATGACAGATTCGGATTTTTACGTTGTTGCTACAATTTGAACTTGAAAATGGTCTTTTTGAAATTTTAGACTCCGTGAAAGTTTTAGGCCTATATTTTAACTCTTCATTCATATAAAACGGATCTAAATCCAAGTTCTACAGCTCCAGTTATGATCCAATAACTGAATAGTATTTTAGTTTGAACTGAATCAACATCTCTTTTCTAATCTTAGAATTTAAACAGATTGTCTTTATGAAAGTTCTAGAAAATTATCTCAGATTTTCAACAAAAAAATAATTGGTGCATTTAGACTTCTAGAACTTGAGATATGGGCTAAACACTGAACAATGTCTGGGTTATATGACAGATTCAGACTTTTACGTTGTTGCTACAATTTGAACTTGAAAATGGTTTTTTTGAAATTTTAGACTTCGTGAAAGTTTTAGGCCTATATTTTAGCTCTTCATTCATATAGAGCAGACTTAAATCCAAGTTCTACAGCTCCAGTTATGATCCAATAACTGAATAGTGTTCTAGTTTGAACTGAATCAACGTCTCTTTTCTAATCTTAGCCCTCGCTTTGTCTTATTAATTTCAATAGTTAAGCTCATTAATCAATCCCGTGATTTATATGATAGACTTGCATTTAAGATGAACATTTACTATAAATTAAAGGTATCTTATATTATTAGATATATTATTATAAAACATGTTCTAGCTAAGGAGTTATTGATAGTTCAAGTGCAAAATGATGATATAAAACCTTAATAAAAATACAATTTGAAGTACTAATCATGCTCCAACAAGTTGTAAACACAACACATGAAAAAGCTTGAAAAGAATATTGTCTAGACAATATGCAAACTTAAGATAATATTCTCTCTATCATTTCTCGACTCGATGGAGCATCTATCCTTACGTTTACCTTTTGAGGCAAAAGGTGAAGGCTTAGTTCGTTATAGATAAACGTATTTATTCGAGGGATTAGGTATTACACATGAATTGTAATTAAATTTTTATTGTCTTTTTTTATATAGTTTAAAAAAATAAATATTATAATTTATACAAGAATTTATGTCCCTAGCAATGGCACTAAAAAATTGACACGAATAAAAGATTGATGTTTTCTTTCAAGTACAGGAGTGTTTAAGTAATAAATAACCCGAGAAGACCGGAGTCGAACTACAAGGAGGTTAACTATTTAAATTATAAATAATGATGATGATGATGATGAGTTAAAGAGGACTTTGATATGTAAGATTAATGTAAAGATTAAATAATGATAAAAATAGTTATCAAGGTTAGAGAATCTATTAATGGCATTTCTAATAAATATAATATAAACTCTTTCTATTACTACACATAAAGGAGGTTCCAATCGGAATATTTGTCATTAATAAATTATTAACATTATCATATTAATTATCTTATTAAGCAACACAAAACTTTTAAATATTTTCAGGAATTCATGATGCTAACTTGTGTTAACAATACATCAAGTTTTTTTCATAGCACAAGTATGGGTTATACCATATGATTGGCTATGAAAGTGCTAAGCAATTGTTTGAATAGTATTTTAGTTTGAACTGAATCAACATCTCTTTTCTAATCTTAGAATTTAAACAGATTGTCTTTATGAAAGTTCTAGAAAATTATCTCAGATTTTCAACAAAAAAATAATTGGTGCATTTAGACTTCTAGAACTTGAGATATGGGCTAAACACTGAACAATGTCTGGGTTATATGACAGATTCAGACTTTTACGTTGTTGCTACAATTTGAACTTGAAAATGGTTTTTTTGAAATTTTAGACTTCGTGAAAGTTTTAGGCCTATATTTTAGCTCTTCATTCATATAGAGCAGACTTAAATCCAAGTTCTACAGCTCCAGTTATGATCCAATAACTGAATAGTGTTCTAGTTTGAACTGAATCAACGTCTCTTTTCTAATCTTAGCCCTCGCTTTGTCTTATTAATTTCAATAGTTAAGCTCATTAATCAATCCCGTGATTTATATGATAGACTTGCATTTAAGATGAACATTTACTATAAATTAAAGGTATCTTATATTATTAGATATATTATTATAAAACATGTTCTAGCTAAGGAGTTATTGATAGTTCAAGTGCAAAATGATGATATAAAACCTTAATAAAAATACAATTTGAAGTACTAATCATGCTCCAACAAGTTGTAAACACAACACATGAAAAAGCTTGAAAAGAATATTGTCTAGACAATATGCAAACTTAAGATAATATTCTCTCTATCATTTCTCGACTCGATGGAGCATCTATCCTTACGTTTACCTTTTGAGGCAAAAGGTGAAGGCTTAGTTCGTTATAGATAAACGTATTTATTCGAGGGATTAGGTATTACACATGAATTGTAATTAAATTTTTATTGTCTTTTTTTATATAGTTTAAAACATTTATTTAATTCCATGAAGGTACTTATTCAACCTTGAGAGAAAATTAAAAAAAACAAAAGACATATGTTGAGACTTTGATATGTAAGGCCTATATTATTGAAGAGATTTTAACATTCATCTCATATTAGTTTGAACTTCAATTGAGAATGAGAATCAAACACATTCCAAGGTATGATGATGGTGGGGAAGTGCCTTTATATGGGAACTTGTCAATATTGTCTCATCCCAAATGACTCGTATGAAAAATATATTGTGAGGGGAAGATATTTGTTAGAAATATAATATTTTTATTGATGTTGATGTTGAGGAGTTGAATGATGTTAACGTACATACACAAGTCGATGAAGATGATAGAAACAAAATGAACATAGAAGATTATGATGAAGATAAGGACGAGTCAATTGATGAAGTAGAAGATAATTTTGATTAATTTGCACAACATAAATGTGTAATATCATAAACTATAATATAAAATTTATAGATGAAATTTACTTCAATGTAATGACAATGATGTCAATTTATTATTGAATGATAAGGAAATATTTATTTTATTATTATGACGTGTACTGAAGTTATTATGTTGTGTGTGCATTTATAAATTTGAGTATTTGGTTGACGAATAGATAGTAAATACAAATACAATTTAACATGAGATAATGTTTTATACAGATGAAAATACTGACAAATTATACATTATATCTAAGTATACAGACAACATGTGTCTATCAATATATTCCAATGACTGTAAGACTGTTCCCCTTCTTTTTTACACTATTTATAATATTCATTACATACAGGTATACTGATGGAATGCATTCGTCTGTATGTTCCAGTGACTATGAAAAATGTTTGCTTCTTAATGTGTTAATAATTAAGATTCTTTTGATTGTTTACTTATTCTCCAGCAGTATCACCAATAAATTGAAAAGTCATCGGTAATATTTAAAGGGTTTTTTAAAAATTTTCATTTGACTTTACAGACGAAATCACCGTCAGTAATGTTTTTTGTAAAATTAAGTTAAAAGACAAGAATAAGATAGATGAGGCTTCACCCTTTTCTCTCTCAAAGTCATTTCTCTCTTTTTTTTTTTTATCTTCTCTTCTCACTTTTTTATTTAACCAAAATCAAACATTCACTTCTCTTCTCATTCTTAAGTATGATGTCTTTCTTCACTTTTCTTCTTGTTTTTTTTTTTGGTTTATTAACAATCTCTTTTGTTTTTATTATCAACCGAAATTAAGCATGTCATTAACGTAATAATTTTTCATGGATTTTCTTCCTTTTATGTGTTTTTTTTTTCATTTTCTTTTTGCTTTCATTTTTGTTCAATTTTGTGTTCTTAACAATTTTATGAATTAATAAATGTGTTGAATTTTAGTTGTTATTGAAATAATTTTTGCATTATTTGTTTAATTTTAGTTATTTTTTTTCAAATTTGTTGTTCAATTTCAATTACATATGTAGGATTAATTTTAATTATTATTTTGAATTTTTTTTAATTAAAAAAATATAAATTCATGGTTAAAAATATTATCACGTAAAAAATAAAAATTTTCTATGAAATTGAATTATGCTAAATTGTTAGAATAAATTGAATAAAATCAATCGATTTATGGGTAGTCTCCCATATAAGGGGTGCTGCTAATTTTTTTTAATATAAATTATTAATTTTTTTATCTATTAATTTGTATAGATGCTTGAGGAAAGTCTATTACATGTCGCGAGGATAGAATCACTACTAGTTCTTTTAACATCGATGGTGATGACCACGAGTCATTAGGCGTTGACAAAGAATAGGCACTTAAGGCACAAACATCGACTTATGATGTAGGCTCGTCAAGTGTGAAGCCACAATGTTGAAGGGGGTTCCCTTAACAACGAGATCCATTTACCTGCAAGTACGAGGTCTAGTGGAAAGATGATATTTCTATATAAGTTTGTTTTGTTTTTACAGTGATATGTTTAATAATTTTTGAAAAAATAATTTCATTTAACGAATGGAATTTTAGGTTTACAAAAATTAAGGCTGCAGGAACAATAAAACCAGCTTTTAAATTGTTGATGGAAATCTCATTATTTTAATGGAGTTAGGTTTCCAAACATCTTGAATGGAAATTGTAGGTCGATATATATTTTTTAAGGTTCAATGTTAATATTAACTTTAATATTTTCTTATGTTAATTTGGTTAATTCAAGGAAAAATTTGAATGGGAAAGAGCTAATAATAATGATATGAGAAGGGTTTGAGAAAATCACGCTGCAATTAAGTAAGGTTTAATTGAGGATAATTTTTTTATTTCAAATATGAAGACTTTATTTTTTATTTACTATTAGATAATTAATTCATATTTTGTACCATATAGGTTGTGTGATTTTGGTATAAGGCACAAAAAAGCTAAAAAATATAAATAAGAAAGAAAGCTTCCAAGCTGGAATGACATGGTGCTGTGGAAGGATTTCAAACTGCTGTACATGGTTATATGGGTGTAATACATTTAGCACGTGATGTCCGCGTGTTTCATGCAATGGTTATAGTCTAGTATGGAAAATCAGAAATGGCGTGTTCATGGTTTCATTACCAAGCACATTGGCAACTTCGTTCTCTTTGTTTCCCATGCAAAGCAGATGGTAGGATTGTTTTTTCTTACATCCATTTTTTTATTAGTTGTTTTTTATAAATATATTTATCTTATAAAAATTTTATCATGTAGACTACGGTTCTTGGACGTGAGTCAAACCCGATGAATTGTTGAAACACATGTGCAAAGTGATGACCGCTAAAAAAGGGTGTAGCTGTTTATGGTATGTTGGTTTTCAAGCATTTTTTTTCCTTAAGTTATTATTTCCATGAATTTATCTTTCTTTCTAGGATACATATAACAATCGATTAAAGAATAGATATAGGAATTATCTTTTGACTTATCTGGATCTTCATTCAGATTTCTGGTTGAAGATAGGATCGTCTAGTAGACCAAATAGAAATCGAGTGTATGGACTCTCTAACACTACGACCAATAACTTGTGGACGACCAGTAGTGTTTTGACCATTGGATGCTCATAATCAATTCCAAACACTGGAATTCCAGAGCTTGCGACGATATTAGACTAACAAGGACAAGCTTGGACGACCCATCTTAATGAAAAACATGAACGAGTCAATGTTGATTATAAAGTACTATAACAATTAGTAATGAAGATGAAATCATATATAAGTGGTACATGTGCGCCCCTTAATTGGCCTTACGATCCAGCGACAACCAACCTCCTCCTCCAGCGATACCTTTATTTCAAATTTATTATATTAGAATGAATAAATGTTTAAATTTGTAATAAATAATTGATTTTAATTATTTTTTTATTTTTATTTAATATATTTTTTAAAAAATATTATTAATGAGATTATTGACGGAACAACTCCTCTGATATATTTCAGAGAAAGATGAAAAAGAATTGCAGCAAATATCACTATTGTTGTTAACTTACCAATGAAATTACCGATGATATGTTATATTTATCAATGAATATAAACAAATAAAAACATCAATAGCATTAAATATGATTTTTTTATTGGTGATATGTTAAATTTACCGATATAGATAACGATAAAATGCAATTGCTAGATTTTTTTAGCATGTTTTGTCCATCTATAAATCCATCAATATATTTATTATCGACAAATTATAAATTACATATTAGAGTTTTTTCAATTAATAATTTTTATTTGTGAGTTTATCGGTAATATATATACTAATAGATTACGACTATAAATACCAATAAAAAATTATTTTGAACAAACTAGTAAATATAATAGTGTTAGATTGATGGAAGGGAGTCACCGGGCATCACTTTAACTGGACAAAATTATTTTTTTCTGCGCATATTTTCCTGCACGCCCAGCAAACAAAGAAGAACATTTTTCATACTTCCAGCTTGACCGTATAGCAGGTACGTATAAATGGTTCTCCATCTCTCTTCTGCACTCTTTCTGCACACGCGTGTGTTCCTGTTCGTTCAATTGAAGGCATGGGAAAGAATTTAGACAAGATTTATCATTGCATTGGGACAATTTCTGGCAGCCGAAAAGAAGCAAAATAAGAACCAACTTATCGGGTAGGTGCTGATAATCATAGATCTTATCAGCTAATAGAAATGAGATATTTGATACTTCCCCCACATGAAATAAATCAAGAACTCAGTTTGACAGTGCCAGATAAAGCTGCCCATAATCTCCAATCAGCTGCAGGGAAAGGTTCAAAACGTGGATGGTTTGAGCATCAAAACAAATTACTCGTTACTTGAAACTGATCATGGAGACCCTTTCCATCCACGGGATGTCTTCATTCCAAGAGGCCATTTTTCAATCTTGGGCACGAATACACATCCACATCAGGAACTTTATTTACAAGGATCTGTCCAGAAGAAATAAGAGAAAAGTTTCCCAGGCGCAGCAGGCCTATCAAGTGGAACAGGATGTTTATGATAATTGTGGCCTCATTTAAATTGATTGAAGCTAAATTACTCTCTCTCTCTCCCTCTATAATATTTATACTATAAAATTAATAATTATATAAGTGATATTTATATTATAAAATTAATAATTAAAGAAGTTTTCAATAGTTATTATAAATAATCACAGGATTTAAATTTGAAACTACATGAAGAATAAACCTATGAAGAATAAACCTCTCAATTCTAAATGTTTACCATTAGATCATTTACTAATTGTTTGCTTCCTAGATTCATTTAATTATATACATAAGGGTATAAGATTTCTTTTTTTTATCAAATACCAATTTTTCTTCTTAACAAAGAAATAGGAGTGATTTGTGGGACTGAATACCTCTAATTAAGTTTGATAAGAAAGTGATTTTTTTAAATCAAATAAAAAAAAAAGACATTCAACAAGCAAACAAATAATAAAATGATTTTTAAAAAAATAAAGATAAAAATACATTAAATTAAGTTTTTGTTTTTCAAGCCACACACTAAAGTAGATAATATTATATTAAAAACAGCATAAAACTTGTTAAAACTTTGTTAATTTTTGTTTAAAAAAACCAACAAAAAAATTCAATAAAAAACAAAAAATTATAGGAAAAAACACTAAAAACACATAAAAAATCAATGAATAAAAAAAATTCGGCAAGTAGGACTAGCCCAAGCCCACACATATAGGTTAACTTAATTTTTTTTAATGGAATGGATGACTTATCATTTACCTTATCTTTTTTTAAAAAAACAAAATAAGCAAACAACATGTCACATGTTCCTCTCCAATTTTAACTACCATGGTAGCCAAAAAAATGGAGAGAGTGTTTTTTTTCTTCTAAAAACTTATTTTTTAACTGTATTTGATAAAAAACAAATTTAAAAAACATTCTAAATATTTTAATAAACTCATTCATAAGGTTAAAAAACTCAAAAACAAAAATCTTCTCAAGCTAAAATTTTTTAAGACAATTTTAAGGTGAAATTAAAAATTCGCTCACCAAATGAAACCCGTTGAAACCAAGATTGATTGTCTAGATGGGAAATCAATGTCAATGATAATTTACTCTTTTTATTGCTGGAATCTAGTGACTTTCTCTTTTTTTTTTCAAACTAGAAACTAGAAAATAAAATAAAAATCAAATTTTAAATCAAATTTTTTTTTTTAATTTTTGAAAGTTGGAGGGATCCAGGTTTTATAATTTGGGAAGCATGAGGATTAAATTGAGTGTTTTTTCAAAAAGTTTAAAAAGCCACTCATCTCCTTCATCTCCTTCATGTTTTTTACTTTGGTCCTTTGTTTTTTAATTTTTAAATTTTTTAATAATGTTAGCTAAATTAGTTTTCAATTAGGTATTTAAATGACAAAATTAGAAAAACAAAAAAACAAAAAAAAAACTCATGAACATATTAAATCCATAATACCCATGAGTGTTGTCTCCGATGACTTGAAGAATAATATTTTTTTCATGCCTTTTAAATATTGTGAATTAATAAGCAGTAAGCATTCCTTATGGCAAAGTGACAGATTTAATATTATTATTTTTTTAATAAAACTTAGTTTGACTAAATAGATGAATTTGATGGCCAACTAATCGAGAGCCGAGTCTCTACTGGGTTTTATTTTGAACTAGGTTATGAGTGGATTATTTGTTTTATTAAAATAACATTGTTTCATGTTTTAAAAACCATGAAACGACATCATTTTTATATTAAAAAATAAATTAAATTGACCTCTTGACATATAAATTAACTCAACCACCCGGCGACCTGGATCGCATCTTTGCATCTTGTAAAATATGGGTTAAATTGTGGCCACAAGATAGCATAGCCACTGACGTAAATCTCAGCCATAAAATTCCAGGCTAATGGTAGTTTAACATGTGCATCTCTCCGCACGACCCCTGTCCAATGGTCCCAAGAGGGCAAAATAAAATGTCACCGTCGCCAACCACCATTCCCTAGCAACGGCAGCGGTGACTGGGTTGGATAATTGGAGAGCAAGAAGCGAGCACGTTCTCAAACAACCACCGCCTCGTTTTATCCCCTAGCAGATATTAAGCACTTGCTAGTCGTAGATAGGGCATCCTTCTTCTTCAAATTTCTCGTCTCAACACTATGTCGTCGGCACAAGCAATGATTAAGGCTGTTCCTTGGCCAAATCATTTTATGTAGTTTTTTTGGGGTTTTTATAGGCTGCCCGCGTAATTTTTTTTATGCATATACATGGGGTTTTTATAGGCTGCCCGCGTAATTGTTTTTTATGCATATATATACACACACACACACAATTATTTTTTTTAAGAACAATCACCTTTTTCTTCGTCAATGAAAAACAATTACCAACATTTTTCAGTAATAATATGCATAACACGAAAACGTTGCATCACACACCAGCCAACAAGCAATTATGGTTAGTCAATGGATGACTAGCTTGAGCGGTAATTCAAATTTCTCCATTAATGATACAATCTTTTTTTATAAAAAATTCTTAAAATCTAGACATATACCTACAAATTAAAAAGAAATTTCAAGGAAGACGTTATATATATATATATATAAACATTAAAGAATTCAATATTTCTTATAAGATTTATTTTTTTAGACGAAACATATAGAAGACGTGTCCCAATTATATATATATATGTATATGTAAACATTAAAGAATTCAATATTTCTCATAAGATTTATTTTTTTAGACAAATGATACAATCATAGTTAAGCTCATTAACCTAACTATAAAAAAAATTAATTTTTATGTAAAGTATTTTCAAGAATTTTTTAAAAATCAAACTAAAATGATTATTTACTTTACATCACAAAAAGAAAAAAAAGAAGAAGCAAAGATAAGTTATATCCTTACCCTTGCTTTAACGTTGCTAGTTTAATTTCCTGAAATAATTTGTAAGATGTGCCGTACTCTCTAGATTTGTTTGAAAGTATAATTATAATTATTTTTTTAAAGTATTTTTAATATTAGTATATCAAAATAATCTAAAAATATAACAAAATTAAAACAAGAAAATTTTAATTTTTTTAAAAAACACATATAAAATAAATACAATGTCATCAAGTGGTTTCACCATTTTAGACTTAGGTTTAGGAATTTGGTTATTTCTCTCTATGTTATTTGTTTATATTGACTGTTTTATTAAAAAAAATAAAATCAGATGTTCAATCTCTTTTGTATTGAATTTTTCTTTATACTATATAATATTGTTTTTTGATTAATGAGATTTCATTGTTGTTCAAGAATAAAAAAGAGTTTTAATTAGTGTCATTCTCTCTATTATAGAATTTTTTTTCTTCCTTAAATTTCTTCAAAATCATAATATTTTTCCAAAAGAAAAATCTTTACTTCTTAAATAGTTTGGAAAATTATTTAAAAAAAAAACTTTTTAATTCCTTACTCATCTTCAAGAACTTTTACCTTTTTGAGTTTTCTTTCCTTAAAAACTTTTAAAATCTTTATTGGTTATCATGTTACAATTTAACTTAATTCAGTTAAATGAACTGAACTTGAGACCAATTCTTTTCTACAAGGTTTATTTGTGGGATTTATACAGGCATTAAAGGTTTGTTTGGGGGAGGAGGGGGGTTCCGTAGGAAATACACTTTTAAACCAATACACATGCTTTCTTTCCCACCCCTCAATCAATTGAGGACCTAACAAGTTTGGATTAAACCATGGTTTTTGACACCCAATCTACTTTATGAAGGCTAATTTGATGACCCTTTAAGTTGAATTTATTTTATTTACTAAAATGATATTATTTTAAATTTTAAAAACTCTAAAATAATGACTTTATCTTAATTAAAATAAATAAATAAACTCGTCATCGATCCAACTAACCCATCTAACTTAAATCAAGTCAAGCCCGAGCTATATTCATTTTGATGATTGATGATGTTGTTTAAAATTATTTTCAAATGGCTTTTCATATTAAAAATATTAAATTTATGTTTTTTAACAATTTTAATATATTAATATTAACAATAAAACATTTTGATATTTTTGAATTGAAAATGTTTGAAAAATTATTTTTTTTATTCGAGGAAATCCTACATTTTAAAAATCATATTTTATAGGCCCAGATAAGTAAGTAAAACCCTTACTATCCTAAATTCTTACAAAAAATACATATTCTGATTTGAACTCAAGACCTGCTAGATCTCAAACTTTCTATCATCATGTTATATCGTTAGAAATGTTTAAAAAATTACTCTATATAATAATATCAACAAACATTAAACTACGATCATAAAACAGCACACAGTCGCTGACCTAAATCTTAGCCATAATGTTTCAGATTAATGGTATTTCTTTATACAACCCCTTATAAAAGGGACCCAAAAGTGCAAAATAAAATGTCATCATCACCATCAACCATTCCTTAGCAATGTTAGTGTTGATTGGATTAGATAATTGGAGAACAAGAAAAGAATTTTTTTAAAAAATTAGCATAGTAAAATAAAAGTTATGACAAAATAATATAATTTTAAAAAATAACATATTTTTATTTTAATATGCTTTTAAAAAGAGATATTTATTAAATATTGCTATTCTGAAATGTGACAACTATTTTATTGTGTTTAGAAATAAACGATATTTAAGTAAATGCGCTTTTAAAGTATGATAACTTAACATTTTGTTGTGTTTAGAAATAAAATTTTTCTTTCAAATATATTTTATGAGTATCAATGATGTAGTCAGTTTTGCGATAACAAATAATTTTAAATAGTTAAATATGAATATGTCATGCCTAGATGTGAATTTATTCCAAACAAATTATATAAATGATCCAACATATATATTTTTAGGTCAACGAGATAGATTTAAGCTAAAAAAATATCTGGTAGCAGTAGGCTGTATTGATGGTTAAAAAAAGATATAATATATTTACCAATTGTTGGATCTCTCTTAATAATTTGATGTTTCAAGAGTGTTGTTTCCTCTATTGTTATTAAATTATTTTCACTGAATTGCCTTGATTTTAAATTAAATCCCATGTGTAGAGATTTGATGTTTTATTTTATATTACATTTGCTCTGGAGAGATTTGAAATGTAAATAAACATTACATTTAGGATTTAATTCAATTAAAAGCTGAATATATAAAACCATTCGTGTAAAAGTTTTTTAAATTTGAAATTTGCTATCACTGCTTTATATTATTTAATCCTTTAATTAATTAAAATTATGTTAAATAATTATATTAATTAAAATCTTAAATTATTAAATGAGATTTTTTAATAATTTATAAATTAAAATATTTTCTTTTCTACTTAAACATTAGGATACCAACTGTAAATAAACTACTACAAGGAGGGCTTTAATGCTATTTTTTTTTTCAACCTATGCCCGTTAACTTTATAATTTACGAGAAACATATATTACTATAGTTGTAAAACCAAGACTATGCTGTGTTGATCTAATACCTAATTATCTTGAGATAAAAAAAAAGAAGAAGAAAAAGAAATAGTTGACTTGGTAAAAAATATGTAATGACTTATTATTTTAGTTGACTCAGATTAATCTAGTTAAAATTTAATTTTTTATTTTTTTTATAAAAAAATAAATTAAAATAATATTATTTAAAAAAAATAACTAAAAAATAACTAAACCTTATCTTAAATTAACACCCGAGTTGCATCGCTTGACATGTCATATAATAAAGCTTTAGTTGAAGATTCACCAACTAGTACCATATTAATTATGGTGCTTTCGGCGCATCATTGTAGGATGGACTAAATTGTTTTTCAATACAAAACAAATGCTAGCATTGTTAATATTTTGTTTTTTATAAGAAAAAATTTAAATTGCAAACTAATAAGTTGATATACATGCTCAATAAAATAAATTAAAAATTATATTATATTTTTAGTAAATTCTAGGAGATATGTTGGTTTAAATTAAATACGGAGTATGCTGATTAAAATCAAATATTAAGTTGATATAAAAATATCTATTAAGGTATTTGATTTCACATCATAATAAATTCTTTTAATTTTTTTATTTTATTATCCAATAATAATTTTTTTTTTCTAGAAAATAAATAATTTAAACTTCATTTAGAAAAATTCTACTATAATTTCTTATTTTTTTATTAATATATTTTTCAACAAAAAAAGAATTTTTTTCTTTTTATCATGGGTTCTTAATTTGATAAGAAACAAAATGAGCGGATCGGGTTTTAAAAAGAGATAACGCAGAGAATAAAAAGAGATTGTGTTGTTATTTATCTGATAAATCCCAATCTCCCCTTCTCTCTGTATATTTCTCTCTCTAGCATAAATAAACATACATTCTTTCTGTCTCACTACTAATATAACTCAGTTCCCTTTTTTATTTTTATTTTTCTAGTTTGGAGATGATCTAAGCTTCTCTATTGGATTTGCAATAACACCCACTTTTTTATTACTTGTGTAATTATGATTTCTTTTAAGCATATTTGTTGGGTGTGTGTTTTGATAGTGTCAGTCTCTTGGACTCTTTGAATTTTGTCCATGGTGTCTGTCGAATGATTGAATCTATGGGGATTCTTGAGCAGATGAAATAATAGGATATGGGAGATTTAATATTTGTTTTTTGCATTTTCTTTCAATCTAATTTTATTCGTGGGGTTTTCATGTTTGGTGATTTGGTTAATTGGGTTTTAATTTGTTTCATGCTTTTATTAGTGAGTAGTTTTGATTTTGAGTTCGATAAATTGCTGTGATTATTGCATGATCTGGGGATTAAAACAAAAACACACTTCTTTATCTGGGGATTTTAGTTTAATTTGATTTATGGGTTTTTCTTATAATTAAGTTTTAATTTGTTTCATGCTTTTATTAATAAGTAGTTTTGATTTTGTTTTGATGAATTGCTGGGATTATTTCCTGATCTGGGGGATTAAAACAAAAGGACACCTGTTTGATCTTGGGGAGTAAAATAAAAAGACACCTGTTTGAATGGGAGGTAGTGAAGCACCATCACAAACCCCAGATCTTTTAGTAGAGAAGGTAATTGTCCAGTTTTAGATTCTCGGACCTGCGTGAAATAACATATAGTTCTCTGGTATTGATCTGGGACGCTGGTGAACTTGAGAGTTGAGAGCCTTTTTGGGCCTTTTAGGGTTTTGTTTCGTCATGAGCTCACGGGGCCCATGGGGAGGGCCTCCTTTTCCTGTTTAAAAACGAGATACTCAAAATGGAGCAAATTGCAGTGATCTGGAGAGAAACAATGAGAGCGACCTTTGTAGATGAGATGATTGGGCGAAAAGCCTTTTTAGGGCTTCTGCAGCCACTTTTCACCTTCAACAACAAATGGGTATTGCAAACTTTCCTGTTTTTATTTTTACTGTTCAATCTTCCAGTTCTAAATTCTCATACCCTGCTTCTGCATCTAGCATTATATTTAAGTGTTTTTGTTTTTGCTATAAAAAAACGGTGTGTTTGGTGGTAATACCAATTACAACAGTCTTAGATGACTTTATATCATTCAGTCAGATGGTTGGCTTGAACCCTAGCTGATCCGTGGTGAAATTTGGCTGGTTATTAGGGTGGATTGTATGGAAGAAAAGTATATTTAGTTAAAATATAATGGTCAACCAAGGTTGCGCTTCTGGCTTTCATAGTCATAACATCTTGATCAATGGCCATTGTAAGAGTAGAGGGATCCATGAAGCAATAACTCTCCTAGCTGAAATGTGCGACCAAATAGACTCTTGATATTTCACTCTTACAGTGCCCATTGATTAAGATGTTATAACATTGTTCTCAAAAGGATTTCTTCTCAAAAACTGCACATCATGTGTTGTACAAGATCTCAACGAAATGGTTGATAGCAGATCTAGTATTCATCCACAGTAAGCATGCTAATGGATCTGGTATCAGATGGAAAAATTATACTGTGTTTCTATGAGGAGATTCTCAAAATGGGAATTTCAATAGAAATATCATTTTCAGCTCAGCAGTGCTGTGGTGGTCTTTCCTCAAAACAGGTAGGCTGCTATAACTCATGTAAGTTATTGTTACCCAATTTTCCACCTTAAGAACAGCACAATCTACTATTTCCTCATCATATGGTGACGTGTCTTGGCTCTAGGTCATGCTGTTGGTTCTACTGTACATATAGTAAAAAGTGATCAGTTATTAGATTCTGTAATAAAAGTGGTAAAGGTGTATTGTTGTTGCTGGTTGTTTCTGATAAATTTTCATGTTTAAGTACTCTTAAGGGATTATTTTAGGGACTCCTATTGTCGAACTTGAAAGAAAACAACTTCTGCCAATTCTCTACACTTCTCCGTCGATCTTGATCTCTTGGTCTATAACTTGTTTAAGGTACGAAGATTGAAGATTTAATGATGGCATCTGATTCTGTTGATTGGGGGTTCCTTTTCTATTTTATTTTAGCCTCTTGAATTCTTTTTGAAGTGTGATGATTGAGACTATGTTGCTTTATTTTGGGGACTACTTTTGTCGAACTTGAAAGAAAACAACCTCTGCCAATTCTCTACACTTCTCCTTTGATCTTGATCTCTTGGTCTATAACTTGTTTAAGGTACAAAGATTGATGATTTAATGATGACATCTGATTCTGTTGATTGGGGGTTCCTTTTTTATTTTATTTTAGCCTCTTGAATTCTTTTTGAAGTTTGATGATTGAGACCATGTTGCTTTACAGAATACAGATTCCCACTTCTGTATCTCAATTACTGTGCCCTGATAAGATACTTCTCATGTGTGAAGAGATTAAGTCAGGTTCAAGAAGAACCCTTTTCCCCTTGTGGTTGTGTGGTTGTCATGTAAATTCTCTCAAGAATTCTTGTCAGTACTTTCATCGTGGCTTGTGTTTGGGCTGTATTCAGCAGCTGTGGTAATTCTATTACTTGGTAGGATTAAACGACAAACTGCAAAAGGAGAGATTTTTGTGGTGTCATGGATCCAAAACTGACTACAGGAGGTTAACAAGTCAAGATTCAAGAAGGTTTTCTTATCAGTTAAACCTCATGCTGTTCCTTGATTGCTGTCAAATTCGATGCCTGCTGCTTCCAAGCCTTTAAAGCTGAAATTTAAGCTAGAATTCAGAGCTGGAGCTCTAGTTACTTCTATTTTGTGTGGCATCCCTGTTGTATAGCATTCAAAATTTGTATGCTTACAAAGAATATAAGCAAAGAAATTGAGGAAATGGTTAACAACTTCTTATGAAAAGGAGAGGGCACTACAGTCTGCATCGATAGGAGCACGAGTTTCTGCCTTTTTATGCATATGAATTGGTAAATTTCCTGACGACTTAATTGTTTAATTTGGTTTTTGATTTCTAGAATCTGCTTTAGAGCAATACCACACCTTTTCTTCTGTTCTCCTTAAAGGTGGAATATTAGAGACATTTATAATCAATTGTGAGCTTTGTTTGGCAGGTCCTGAGAGCCGATGGTATCAACAGCATTAGACGTATGATGCAAATTCTAGTGATCAAGACTGGAGCATCCAGAGCAGAATTAAGCAGAAGGAATTGACTGAATCTAACAACGTGTATAGGGTTGATAAAGCCAAGGATTTTGCTGAATCAAATTCGTACTCTGTGTAGGCTAAAGTTCCAGCCATTTGCGCTGGAAAGAGGGCAGTTGATATCCAATAATTGATGTCAATTTTATTGGATCATCATTCAAGTGGCAGTAATAGCTGATGTTTTCCTTATCTGTTAGCTATTAGCAGGAGTCTAATTATTAGTAACTGTTGCTTTGTAAAACTATATATAGAAAATTAATAGTTCCAGTGGGATGTGTTGTAATGAAAACCTATTTGTTATTTGGTGTGATCTGGGAGTGATTTTGTTGAGTGGAATGAGGTTTCTTGTTTCTTATTCCTGCAACTCTTTGTTTGCAATAAAACTAGCAGATTTCTTTCTTGCTTGTCAACTAATTTCCATTTTTGTAAACTGAGTTGACTTTGTTTACATGCAATTGTTTCAATCCATAGTTTCTTTGGATACCAAAGCATGTTTCGAATCCGTTGTTCTTTTTATGCCTGGTAATTGCAGTGGACATTCCTGCAATCATATAAACCAGGGATTGCAGGATCCTGTCCTCCTTAACCCAACTTGAACCCTGCACAACAAACACCACCACAAAATGACTCTACCTCAATGTTTCACTAGTTACAACGACAAATTTGTTTAAGTCACAATTACGATTCAAGAAAATTATGTCTAAATGATAATACTTGTAATCCTAAATTCACAAAAAAATATTCTAAATGAAATAAATACAAAATAATAATTGAAATTAATCCTATACAATTAATTGAAATTCATCAAAATAATGCAAAAATTATTTTAATAACAACTAAAATTCAACACAACTATAAATTCATAAAATTATTAAGAACAAATGCATTAATTACCAACACATTAGAATTCCCATTCTGTTGGTGATTTTATTGGAAAACCTATAAAAACCTATACTTTATTTAGTAAAAATATTAATTGCCAGCGCGTTGGAAATCCCATTTCATCAATAATTTTATTGGAAACAATAAAACCATTAATTAGCATCGTTGCCTCGGGAAGAGGAACAATTCTCATCACTGACGACCATAACTCGTCGGTATATCTGTGTATAATGAACACCTTGAACAGTGTTAGAGAAAAGAAACAATTCTTATCACCATTGTAATATATTGACAGACATAGCTTGTCGGTATACATGTGTATAATGAACATCATGAATAGTGTCAGGAAGAAGGGGAACAATTTCCATGACCATTGGAATATACGAATGAACATAGCTAGTTGGTATATCTGTGTGTAATGAACAAACCGTCGATATTTCTATTAGTGTGAAACAATGTTTAATGCTAGATTGTATTTGTATTCCCTATCTATCCATCCTATAAATACTTAAATTGATAGTTGCACCCATATCACAATAATACCAATTCATCATAATAATAAAATAAATATTTCCTTGTAATTCAATAATAAATTAACATCTTTCTCATTATATTGAAGTGAATTTTATCCATAAATATTACATTATAGTTTATGGCATTATACTTTTGTGTTTTGCAAATTAATTAGAATTGTCTTCTTCTTCTTCAATTGACTCGTTGTTATCTCTGTTATAATTTTCTACATTGATTTCATTGTTATCATCATCTTCACTGAATTGTGCATGTTCGTTAGAGTTAAAAACAACATTTAACTCCTTAGCATCAACATCAACAAAAATATTCTCAGTGATGTGAAAATTTGAATTTTTATATAAGAAAATAGATAGAGCAACTTCAAATGGATTAATTAACTCACTAAGTTAAAAGACATCATCTTTCATATTTGATTTATCATTGCCATCTTGAACAACATCGACACGACCATTTGGTTTGGTTTTTAATATGAGTAACTAATCAACTCTTGAATGATTTTTTCTAAGAAAAAAAGTGTATGTATGATAAACTTGCTAGCATTGTTTGACAAAAACAAAGATATTGTTGATGTTGTAGAGTCCAGCCTTTGAATTAATTTTGACCAAACCGTTATGGGGATTTATTATGATTTCTCTGTTAGTGGTGTCATATTAATAGCATTTGAATAAAAATACTCTATTATGCTCGTTATGATATTGCAATTCAATTACCTCTTCTAATTTCCCATAATAGTCAACTTCAAACTCATTAAAAGTTGATCCCTTAACACAAATCTCATTGTTATATGTTTATCTACCCTGCCAATATTCCTTTATATGAAACATGTTTCTATCGATGAAATACTCATTATAGCACTCACCTTTCTTTCAAAACCCAGACTTAGTTAAGACAAAGTAAAACTAACATTTCCTTCCAATTTATAAACTTGGTACATGAAGTACAACTATGAATAGTTAACGAGAAATGTACAATGAAATTAAGTATCGCGATAGATAATAATAATTAAATAGCACTCATATATGTTTTGAACTACGTGAAAAATTATTCATCTTATAATTGAAAGGCTTAGGATTTGATCATTTGTGAGTTTTAGGATAGTAAATATTAGTGATGTTTCCTACGAGCTATTCAACAACATATCAGTTTATGATATTATAAGAGATAAAGTGTTCATTAATAACAAAATTGAAGTAGTATACTTATTGAATAAAAGGTCTTAGTTTATCACAGTTAAATAGCATATAATTACATGCTTGTCTGAATTCTATATCAGACAAACATATTTTCTTAACAACATTTTTTTTATACCGATAGTCTAAGATGAGAGAATATTGACAAGTTCTCACTCAAAGACACTTCATCACCATCTTCATGTTTTAAAACGCAGTTGATTCTAGTTCATAATTGAGGCTTGAAATATTATGAGATAAATATTGAGATTTCTTCAACAATATAAGCCTTATATATCGAAGCATCAACATGCATCTTGCTTTTAACTTTTCTTTTAAGGTTGAATAAGTACTTACATGAAATTAAATAAATAATTTGAATTATGAAAAAAAAAGATAATAAAACTTTAATTATATTACATTTGTAATCTCCAACTCTTGAATGGATAGATCTATCTATATTGGACTAGGCCTCCAACTTTTACCTCAAACGGTAAATGTATGGGTAAATGCTTTATTGAGTCCAACAACTATTAAGAGAATGTCATTTTAAGTTTGCATATTATCTGCATGATATGCATTTCAAGCCTCTCCATATGCTGTGTCTACAATTTGTTAGAGCATATATCTCTAAAGAAATGATTGATCTTCAATAGTGCATCCCATAATTCTTTTGGTAATAAATCTTGATAAATTAATAGAATGAGTGCTTGTATAAATACATGACAATCATGACTTTTAATTTCATACAATCTATAATCCTTTAAATTAACTAACCTTGATATTTTCAAGGCATGTCTATCAGGAAAACACAAACTCTTAAACCATTGGTAGATGAGTAACTGTGAATTCTTGTCTAAGGCAAAACTAGCTTTGGGCTTTACGACTCATGAACCAATATAAACTAACTTCATGTTTTTACGGTGACAAAACTAAGTTATATCCATTTTAGCCTTGATATTTTTCTTTATCTTCCCCTTCATATCCAAAGCCATGTTGAAAATATTCTAAAAAGTATTCTTTTCTATAGGCATGACATTAAGGTTAATGCGGGGAAAATTGATCTTCCAATAAAAAAACTTTCAGAAAATACTTTGCTTTACTAAATTATGGATCAAACCAAAACTAGAAAACTTCTGTTTGTTGGATTCAAAACTAAACACAATGTTACTGTTCTCTAACACCACATCATATAATTCTTCACCCGAAAGAAACGACGGCTCCACATTCTTTTCAACTCTCCTAATAAAGAAGTCTTTTCTATACTTGTGATTTGTTGTAAAGAAGTAATAAAGAAGTCTTTTTTTTGTACTTGTGATTTGTTAACAAGAATCGCTAGTGATAGTAAAAAAGATGTTTTATTATCATTTGTGAGCACAAATAACTTGTTATTTTCCATATAGTATGAATATGCTAGTTTTCTATATATTCTCTAATCAGAAACCATTCCATATGTTAGAAAATCATTTATAGTCCATACCAAAGCTGCCTCTATCTAAAAATTCTATTTCCTAGATATATTATAAGTCAAAGCCTTGAATGACTATAAATGCATTAACTTATCATTCAATAGTCGAAGACAAACATCTATATTCCAACCTAGACTATTAAGACCGCTTATAATCATAGATAAAACGTGAACTCCAGCCTTATACACATTCTTGATGGCAAGTTGTAAATCGTGAGTATAATTAGCCAACAAAAATAAAAAGCAATAAATGACATGAATCAATTGAATCCAATGAAAGGGTGCACCATCACTCCATCCACCGCATCATGGATTGGTGTCATGTCATGTGCTCAACAGTCTTTGGTGATATGAATAACCTTTGTAGTCTAGGTATGATTGTGAAGTATCTAAGTATTCTATGTGCGATAAGAGTCCTTCTTTGCCAGTTTTGGGTTTATAACGAGAATGTCCACATGTTCTTCATTCTATCAGTCCTATATTTTCAAGGTAGTTTAGCATGTAGAAGTTTGGATACATGTCAATTTTTTGATATCCTAGACAAAGGGGTTTCAACATGGACTTAGCAACATAGAAATTTTCTTTTAGCTTGTTCTCTTTAAGTAAAATGCTTCTAGCTTATTTGACAATTTTATCATAACCGACCTCACTCAACTCATGATTTGACTTGATAGTGAATATCTATACAATGACTAATAATTTACTTTGATTTATGCAATCATCTCGTAATAGTTCATTAAAATCTTTTACAAGATAAAAAAAAATCCAACTGTATTTGCATTAGGTTCTTCATCTATGATTAAACATTGTCCAATATAACCCTGATTTATTCTCATTATATCCATAACCACATTCCTATAACAATTTTTATTATCATTTACAACTCTATGCACGTTGCTAACACTAGAAGTTGATCCAACCATCATTTTTACCATAGTATTGTGAGGAACATATGGTTCTATATGTGCATACAAATACAAGTATTTCTCATGAATTTTTTTTTATAGAAGATGCATCGCTACAACATTTAGATTGATAAAAATTTTTATTTTTACACCTCTTGTATGAACATTAATACCCCAATAATATTTCTTAAATTAGATATTGTATAATTAATAAAACCCTAAACCCATTACAATAATTTATTCTTTGCAACCCTTGGGGTGAATATCAATACTTTGATAAACGATTATCCATTACTTTTATCAAACTTGTATAAAATAATGATGACAATATATATTAATTAACTACGTTAACTAAATAAATTTATAAAAATATTTGTTTAGCTCAAGCTTATTCAATCTATTTTAATAATTCTTTTAATTCATTATCAATTATCTATATAAATTCAAATTTGTACACAATTGCCAGAAAATTACATTTTGGCAATAAAATTAATAAAATATAAAACAGACCTATTAAATAAGCTATTATTTATTTCATTACAAAACACCAAAATTAAAAATTCAACATAAGTTTCATCAATTTACAAACAAATATAATTTCACAAAATCTAAAACAAACCCTAACATATACAAATCATAAATTCATACAATAATTTTTTTTTTTAAAAAAACTATGAAACAAGTAAATACTTAAACAAAATACATATACTACAAAAATATGCAAAAAAATTAAAATTTTAAAATTGTGGGTAGATTTGATTACTTAAGGTGGAGAATCCTTAATAAAATTTAAATCCGAACACAGATGTTGAAAAACTAAGTGTTATGGTGACCAAATTTGTTATAAGAGGTTCAATTGTGTTGATATTGAGGGGGTGGCTATTCAAAAAAAAAAATGCATAAGAAAGAAGGAGAAATGAGAAAGGGGGGAGAGGAGGGTCGAACGCTAGGATATAAATTAAATATTTTCAACAAAATGACCAATGAAATTATTCTAATGGTAACATTGTCGGTAATTATATTGGTAAGAATGTAACGTCACCATATGATTTGTCTTCTTAAATCCCACTATAATATCCTATGTAATGTTGTCGGTATATACCGACAAAAGCTTTTTATCGGCATATTAACAAACAAGTTTTACCATTGAGTTAATTTTGTTGGTAACATTATCGGTAAAACTTACATATCGTCGTACTGTTTGATTTTTTTATTCTTTATTTTCACTGTGATTCCCTTCATATATATACCATGAGAATATTCATGTTCGTGTTTACTAATAAATTTAATGATAAAAAATTTAGTCAGTAAATATCATTTTAATATACTCATAAATAAATTATATCAATAATTTTATTTATATTTACTAAATTTCTGGTAATTAACCATCTCTTAATAGTTACCGTAAGCAGCAGGTTTGATGGCATCACCGTAACGTGAAGGCTGAGGATCTTCGAAAACAAAGATAATTGTATTTACTAAATTTATTTATTTATTCAATTAAATGGTAATAAAAATAAACACATATAAAATTTACTAAATAAAATAAAAGGAAAAAAATATAATGCAATATTGCACATATAAGAAATATTATCTACAAATTTTTTTATTTATTTTTAAAAATAGATTTCATATATGTAAAACATAAAAAGATAATTATTTAGAAATGATCAAAAATAAGAAATCAAAATCAAAAAAATTAAGTTAGAAATTGAAATACCAAGAATGCCCAATTGTTATTATTTAAATAGGAGAAAAAGAAAAAAAAACTTATTGACAACAAATCATCTTATTAACATATATCTTAATAAAAAAAAAAACATAGTAATACTTATAATGATATGACATGGGGCAGGTTTGACTATAACAAAAAACACTGTATGTACCAAAAACTTTTTAAATTTAAATATTAATTAATTAAGAGAAAAAAATTAAATTGTCCATAATGGTTATGAAATTAATAAAATAAAAAAACATTTGAAAAAAACAATGAGCACTTGCCTTATTTTTTCTTGACCCAAGGATAAAGATGTCCTTTCACTACATTTAAAATAACAAAAAGACAACTTACAGCAATTTTAATTTTTTTTTAAATTCAAGAGTAATATAATTATCTTACTATTTGGAAAACGTGAAAAAGACATATATACCACTGTACAACGCTTTAATCACCCATTTGCCATGGAAAAACACCAAATCACTCCCGCAACCAAAACGTCTCATTTTTTCCTGGAGGGGGCAAAAAACAAATAACTTCAACTAAGTCTGGTGTTTTCCCACGTGTTTTAGGAGCATATAGCTTAATCTTGCATGTTACACACAATATAATTTAATTCAGCTCCGAGCTTCTGTCAGTGCTTGAGGTAGAAAGAGAGAGCTAAAAACCCTGAGATCGAAAGAACCTTATCTCTAAGAATTTTTATGTAGTCCAAGCTTCTCTTGGTGTCGTCAAAGAGACCAAAACCTATTTTCCGCCACTCATAGCACGCCCCTATCTGCTTGGGAAAAGCCAAGAGACCTTTTTGTTTTGATCATTAAAGCCTTTAGTTTAATGTTACACTAATATATACTTCTGCACCATACACGGTTCCCCCTCTCCCTCCCCGCTCTCTGCTAAGGCAACTTCTGTCTGCTGCACAACCCACATTCCAGTCTCTCTTCCAGCCATTTTCAGGCAGTTCCCAGGTAATTAAGAACCTTGTTTGCTTCTCTGCCAACTCTTTTTATGGGTTTCCTTGACAATGGTAACTTTGTATGATGACCTAAATTAGACTTTGTATAGTAGGCAACGAGCATTTATCTGGCACGTTTTCCTCATATCTACCAAGTTCTTGATATTTGAGACTATGAAAGCAACCTTAGGTTCTGTCACTAAACTTCTTACAAGTTTGAGTGTGTCATTCATAGTTTTATCAATTTTGAGATTAATTTTTGAGAGAGTTTCATCTTCTAAAACCTGTTTTCCATTTCAAAGTTGCCATGATGGTTTTATATTCCTGCGCTACAGTAAATCTTGGCTAGATCGCTACCAGCAAGCAAGAGGTTCGTGGGGGTTCTTTTGGTCATTTAAAGAATAGAGCCCTTTATGAACTTTATGCCACTGAATGATCTGGTCCACACATGAGGAAATAAGCCAACCTATCAACCAGTAGACTGTCACTATGGCCATCCAATACGAAGTTCCTTACTTTAGATTTCTCCTTCTTTTTGAGGGGAAACATTGTTTTATTTTGACTTCTTGAAAACTGATCTACCCCGTCTTTAAATTATGTTGTTTTATAGCTGACTATAGTGACCACATTGCAGCATGCCAGAAATTAAGTGAAAGAGTGACCATATTGCAGCATGCCAGAAATTAAGTGAAAGAACATTTGTTTGACCATTTTGGAAGTGAGAATTGAAATCTTTTAAGTTTTGGCATATGTTATAACCAAACTGGAAATTTGATAGGAGGGTCCAGAAATAACTCAGATTCATTTGAAAGTTCATCTCTGTAGCTAGAAGAGTAAGTTTGTTTCTTGATCAATTATGAGTTTGATCCACTTTCATCTTTTGGTTTTGACTGTTGCTAATATGATTTGACTGACTACAATGGACATGGCTGGCTAGACTACTGTGTTTATAATTTCCCGTTTTTCAAGTTTTGAAATCTTGGTCAGAATATTTGTTCTAATTTTCCAGGGAGGAATAGGTGAATATGGCACAGATTCTAGCACCTTCTTCACAATGGCAGATGAGAATACCAAAGAACTCAGCACCCGCAAGTCCCATGACTGCAAAGATGTGGAGTTCTCTAGTTTTGAAGCAGAACAAGAAAGGAATAGCTAAAAGCTCTGCTAAATTTAGAGTGTTCGCCGTCAAGTCTGAGAACGGCACTATCAATAGGGTTGAGGATCTTCTAAATTTAGATCTTACTCCGTACACTAACAGTTTCATTGCTGAGTACATCTGGTACTATCGTCTGTGCTAATCTAATTTGATCAGTTCGAATAGCTATGATATTGTGTTTTCTGAATTGAGTTTGAGTTCACTTGGAATAGTAAATTTTAAGATAGTTACATCAGTAAAGTTATGGCATTGATCTTTCAGCTTCTCAATGAATAGACTTGGGATCACTCATGATACTATTCATTTTGATACAGGATTGGAGGATCTGGCATTGATCTTCGTAGCAAGTCAAGGGTAATAAGACGTTGATGATATTACATGGTGAAATAAATTGCATGCCTTCTCATTTAAGGGTTAGATTTCTCATGCCCTTTCTTTTTTCGTTGCTATTGTTTGATGTCTACAGACAATTTCAAAACCTATAGAACATCCATCTGAGCTTCCCAAGTGGAACTATGATGGATCAAGTACTGGACAAGCGCCAGGAGAGGATAGCGAGGTCATTCTATAGTAAGATCTCATGAAAACTCTGATAGCATTCTGTATTTCTTTCTATTATCAAGCGATAGTATTGACTTAACACCTTATCCCAGTCCCCAGGCAATTTTCAAGGACCCATTCCGTGGAGGAAACAACATCTTGGTGAGTGCTGTCTAAGACAAGTAACCAGTTATGGTTCTGAGGAATTGAATTCTTAGGGAAATTGAACTGCATAAATCAGTCCGTTGACATTGTCTTGTCCATTCTACAAAGGTTATGTGTGATACATACACTCCACAAGGTGAGCCCATCCCTAAAAACAAACGCCATCGGGCTGCTGAGATTTTCAGCAACAAGAAGGTTGTAGATGAAGTTCCATGGTATGTCTTCTTAAGCTGTCATGGTTTTACTTCCATACTTGTATCAACACGTCAGTCTTTTTTTAGTTTTTTTCCTTTCAACAAATCAACATGCGCAGGTTTTGAAGTAGAGTTCATGTACTTTGTGATAAATATGTGGTTAGGATTAGATTTGCTAATCCTCTGTGATCTCTTAACATAGGTTTGGGATAGAGCAAGAGTACACCTTGCTTCAAACAAATGTGAAGTGGCCTTTGGGCTGGCCTGTTGGAGGCTATCCTGGTCCTCAGGTAATGGTCTGCTTGTAAAAATTCCAGTTTTATTTTTGGCATAACCATGTAAGACATGGGATTTTAATATACAATGGTGATTTCTGTCTATTTCAGGGTCCTTATTATTGTGGAGCTGGCGCTGATAAATCGTTTGGTCGTGACATATCTGATGCACATTATAAGGCTTGTTTATATGCTGGAATTAATGTTAGCGGCACCAATGGGGAGGTTATGCCAGGCCAGGTTTGCCTCTTGCCTCTTGCCTTTAGCATTTTCATATCATGCACAACTCAATAATGTAGCTAACAGTGTAACTTTCTTTAAGCACTACATGAATCTTTTGTTGTTATGCAGTGGGAATATCAGGTGGGTCCTAGTGTGGGCATTGATGCTGGAGATCATATCTGGATTTCAAGATACATTCTAGAGGTAATTCACCTTTATATTAAAAATTTGAACGAAAGAAAGAAACTCCAAGGAGAAAGTTGATTTATTGAAAGACATCTCTCCATAAGCTCCAGTCACTTTTCTTATTCTATCAGTATCCTTGTCAACGATTTGCCCTTGTTTTCTTCATAAACTTGCCCTCTTCTTCAATTAGTTTCGTGCTGCACTTTAAGGTATCCATAATTTATCAGACAGGCAAGTTTTGGAATACCCCAAATTGGAGATGGGTAAAACTGAAGATGGTTTTGGGGGAGGATTTGAGTTTGTTTTAGCATCAAAATGATTTCTTTTTTTCTCATCCTCTGTTCTGACAGAGAATCACTGAACAAGCTGGTGTCGTGCTCTCTCTCGATCCAAAACCAATAGAGGTAATACATATTCTCATTTAGCTTTATTATGATTTTCAGAAAACAGTTTATAGTTCTCTTGCATATCATGAATGCATATATTCTCTGTGTTGGTAGGGTGATTGGAATGGTGCTGGATGCCACACCAATTACAGGTAACAGCACTATCATTTTATCTTGAATATTAATGCTTTTATAGTACCAAGGCACACGAAATGTAAAAGAATACTGAGTGATATATATATTGCTATGTCTGACAGCACAAAGACCATGAGGGAGGAAGGAGGGTATGAAGCAATAAAGAAGGCAATCCTAAATCTGTCACTTCGCCATAAGGAACACATTAGTGCCTATGGTGAAGGAAATGAGAGAAGGTTGACAGGAAAGCACGAGACAGCAAGCATTGACACATTTTCCTGGGTATGCTCTTAAGATATATGAAGTTCCAATGAACTGAAAACACATAAATCAGAAGGGAGTTTTTCTTTGCCCTAAATTGTTAACAGGTTTTCAATTGTTAATGTGCAGGGAGTGGCTAATCGTGGCTGTTCCATCCGGGTGGGACGTGAAACTGAGAAGCAAGGGAAAGGTACTGAGTAGGCTAATTTACAAAGACTCTTTTCAAAGTGATTGGTGCGTTAAGTGAATTAGTTTTAAACCTCTAGTCATATTTGGCATCACAACAAGACCAATGGATCATCCATATGATTTGGCTTCAATCAATTTAAATGAGGCCACAATTATTATAAACATCCTGTTCCACTTGATAGATCTATTTCGCTTACCTTTACAAAACGAGTCTTTGTTAAGCGCGTTTCCAAGTTGTGTTTGGTTAGTGTTTCAGATAAAAAAAAACATACGGAATTGACAAAAACATGTTTAGTCGAAGAGATATAAATAATAATATAAAATAAATCTGTTTTTTATGTGAAATAGTTTTGAACCTTCAGTCATATTTGCATCACAATATGATCAACGGATTACATCCTGTTCCACTTGATAAATTTATTTCGTTTACCTTTAAATGTCTTGTTAATTAGAAATATTTTCACTAAAGCATGAGACTTTACATGGCGTTCCCTTCAAGTAAGAACAAGCATTGTCCACAAGTGTTGCGAATCCTGTGATGTTGTGACCATTTTCCATGAGTGACCTCTTTTGGATAGATTAAAATAAATGTGTTGGAATCGGTAGCTTCCCCAGCTATACGAGTTATTTCCTATTTTGTACTATGTTATTGTTCTGCACTTTGGATCTGTCCTGGAATCAACATCTGCATTGTTGATCAATTTCCTGATTTTGCTTTTTATTTTCTTTTTGCTATTAGGTTACTTGGAGGATAGACGTCCAGCCTCAAACATGGACCCTTATGTCGTGACCTCGCTGCTGGCTGAGACTACAATTTTGTATGAACCAACACTCGAAGCCGAAGCTCTTGCTGCTCAGAAGCTGTCTATGAATGTCTGATATTTGTTGGTTGAAGATGACCTGAAGAGACTCAGGGAGCACCACTTGGTTCTAGTTGGCCTGCGCATGGGAAACTTCTCTCTTATTTCTTCTGGACAGATTCTTGTAAATAAAGTTCCTGATGAACAAGCATTCATGCCCAAGAATATAAAATGGCCTCTTAGATTGAAGACATCCCGTGGATGAAAAGGGTCTTCATGATTAGTTTCAAGTAACGAGTAATTTGTTTTGATGCTCGAACCATCGACGTTTTGAACCTTTCCCTGCAGCTAATTGAAAATTATGGGCAGACTTTATCAGGCACTATCAAATTGAGTTCTTGATTTATTTCCTTGGCCTTGCGTGGAATTATCTAATATCATATTTAGATATGATAAAGATGTTATTTCAAAAATCTAGGCCAATACGGCTTTTGAGTTGAATAATTAATCAATTTATTGGTTTTAATAATTTTATGTATTTTTTCTTGCTAGGTTGATAACTTGTAATTGATGATTTGTAAGTTAATGTAGCTAATACCTCTAAAAGTTTTATTTTGATGGAAGTAGAAACTTAAAATAATATTCTAAAAAGATGTTTTTAAAATATATATGTAGTTGAGAAAAAATATTCTGAATTATTTATTTTAAAGGTCTTATAGTGTATTTATAATATGAGTTTTGTTATTTTATGACAAAGAGTCTGAAATATAATTTTACTTTTATAACATTTAATAAAGAATAAATATCCATTACATTTATTTTAATGTTTGGTAGAAATATAGTGGGTCCTTGGAGGACTTTTATACACTTGAAAAATATAGGAAAATTAAAATTCAAGACGTCAAATATAGTCGAGTTCATGAAGCCAGAGCACTTCCCTTGAACAACAACCAATAGAGGTGGGTCTGTTTTTTAGGTGATCTCAAGTGAGATTGGTCATTGTCTTGAGCATGCCCAAAAATAAATGGTCATTTCCTTAGACTGATCCAAAGGAGGATGGTCCCTTAAGCATGCCTAAAAAAGAATGATCATTCTCTTGGTTCTTTCATAGGCATATTCATGAGGAGGATGATAATTCCCTTAAGCACGTCTAAGGAAAGAGGTTAGTCATTTTCTTAGGTGTGTCATGGCTTGGTACACTGCCAAGCCAAGCACACATTGAATTTGATTAACTGTCAAATCCATATATTTTGAATTTAGTTGACTGTCAAGCCCATGTATTCAAGTCTATGTACCTTTGACTTAGTTAACCGTCAAGTTAAATTATCTAGTGTTTGACATGTGTGCCAGACTTATGTTATCTTAGACTTAAGTGTTTGCCAAGTCCAAATATATTAAGTTTAGCATGTTTGTCAAACTCATATTACTTTGAACTTAGTTCATTGTGAAGT
This sequence comes from Populus euphratica, assembly GCF_000495115.2. Classification (NCBI taxonomy): domain Eukaryota; kingdom Viridiplantae; phylum Streptophyta; class Magnoliopsida; order Malpighiales; family Salicaceae; genus Populus; species Populus euphratica. The sequence goes on from NW_011500381.1 coordinate 99,533, forward strand.
CTAGGTATCATGAACTCAACTAACTACCAAATTTTAATACATTAGATCTGACATATTTGTCAGGCCCATGTTACCATGGACTTTACTATTTGTCAAGTCCAAGTATTTTAAATCTGAAATGCTTGCAAAACCCATGTTACGTTTGATTTGGTTGATTGTGAAGTTCAGGTATCTTGAATCTGAAATGTTTGATAAATTCACGTTATTTTGTACTTGATTTTTTTGTAAAGTTCAGGTAGATATATTGAATCTAACATATTTGTCAAACCCACATTACTTTGAATATGGTAAATTGTTAAGTCTAAATACCTTGGATCTGGCTAATTATTAAGGCTCCGTTTGTTTGCAGGAAAGTTGTTTTCTTTTGAAAAGTGAATTCCAGGGAAAGTGAATTCCGAGAAAGTATTTTCCGATGTTTGATAGTGTTATAGGAAAGTATTTTCCGATATTTGATAGTGTTATGGAAAATGAACTGGAAAACACTTTTCAGTGTTTGGTTATGTGATGGAAAATGAACTGGAAAATAATTTATTAATGAATTAATTTTTTTTCAAGTTTATCTAATATATATAAAATATTTAATATAAATATTTAATCACTTACAATAAAAGAATGAAATCTAAAAAGTATAATGATGAATTTTTTTTATTATATCTTATATTCATACATAGCTTATTTTATAAAAATATAACTATATATGTCATATCGTATTATAGAGAAATAAGCTTGTGAATATATTTTAAGTTAAACCTATTAATATATATTTTTTTCAATTTTAAAAGCTTAAAATAAGTTTTTTTTTCATACGAAGAAAGCCAAATTAGTTTATGATAAGAGTTATATATTTGAGTTTTTTTTTTTGTATGAAGAATTCTTTAAAAGATAAATAGATACAAAAATATTTTGATGGGTTTTTTAGATAAATATTTTTTTTACAGGTAAAGGCAATTATCCCTTTAATATCCCTTTAATATATATCAAATAAGCATCAAGAAATAAATATAAATATCTAACATCAAGCATAATTATGCATAAATATTAAGTTTCGATGTCATATACATACATATTAGTTCAAATTACGAACATAAACATGCTAGACAATATTAAACAAGTAAACAAACTCATCAAATAACAAACATAGTCTGAACCCAAATTTTGAACATAATCAAATAATCTTAGCAAGCAGGTTTGTAGTAGTGTTGGTTTACAAAATTCTGAACCTAAATTTTTCTCAAATTAGCATTTTTTGCCATAAATGCTTTTGCCAACATTTCATTTTGGACCAAATGATCAAATGCCTCCCCAAGAGTGATCTCACCAAAGCCTTCAATTTTCATCACTTTCGTATACAGCGCATTAATATCAAGTTGATTTTTGATAAGGCTTTGAATTACAAATGATACATCTCCAATCTGTTTAGACAACTTTTCAATACCATCATCTTCATACATGCGATTTCTCTTCCTATGTTGCCTCTTTTGTGTACTAGAGGAAGATGTTTCTTTTCCCTTAGAAGTTTCTTCATATTCCTTTTCATTTTCAATTGAAATTGATTGCTCTTTAGTGTTCTCTTCTAAGTTGACATCAGCATATGATTTAGCATAATTTCTGGTTGCCATGTCTTTTCTAACAATAATTTTCATTATCTCGTACATATCAAGTTTTTTGTTGAGAAACTTGTCATGATTGGGATGTGCCTGTT
>NW_011500381.1:101749-115917 GCF_000495115.2 Populus euphratica
CGTTCTATAAACTCATTCAAGTGATATCGAACTCCACGAAAAGGAGAAATGATTCCTTTTCGACTACCGTAACCAGCATCACCAAGATAATATTTCCCTGCAAATTATAAAAACCCTATTACCATCTTTATGTAATAAGACATTTATATGTTTATTGCATATAATACATACTTTATTATATACCTTCTGGAATTTTTAGACCGTTAGATCTTGATAATGGATCACCTAAAACCCGTGAATCATGGACACTTCCTTCCCAGCCAGCTAAAACATATATAAACTTCAAATCAAAAGTTATAGCTGTTAAAACATTTTGTGTTGTTCCTTCTTTTCGTCCTCGAAACTTTCCTTAAATCTCAACAGGTACATTTGCAGGAATATAGATACCATCAATTGCTCCCAGACAATCCTATATAAACATGAAAAAATAATTTATAACCTTTTCTTCTGAATGTAATTAATTAAGTCATAAAAATATTGGTCTTGTTTTCATACCTTAAAATAAGGATATAATCTTCTATTATTCATTATCTCTGCTAGAATTGTATCATTAGGATCTTTGATAAGATGTTTGTATAACTTAAGAATTGCTTTTAAAACAATTCTAAAGTAACGATGTATAGTTTCAACAGACCTATAATATATACCACTAATAACCCAAAATCTTTTGTTTTGGCCTATAATTTGTAAGAACACAATTACACGCTTCCTGATAGACACATTTTGAGTTGATTGCAATAGGTTACGACTTGTGAGAACATCACATAATCTATATAATACAACAAGTTTCATACGAATTTGTTCAACGCAATGTTGATCACCTTGATTCAAAATGCTGTCGATATAGAATTCTTGTTGAGCAATTGCATGTATACATGGTTCTTTTGGTATATAAATTCTATTTGTTTCTTCTTCAATAATAGCTATCCCTGTAACTATCACAATTATAGCTGCTCCCATGCAAGTTGCATTACTTATCTTACTATCCATAACATGAAAGTGAAGTTTTCTGATAACAAAACCTAAAAATGTAAAGAAATAAATATTAAAAAAAGCATATAAAATACTTACACAATCAATACAATAAATTATGCTCAAAGAAGCTGACAATATACAATTCATAAGTTCATAATGATCAATAAGATCAATCATTTTAATTCTTAAAAATAATGTGATTATCGAATAATTAAATAAACATAAGTTTTGAAAATCACTTTGTATGCGGCAACACAACACATGATCGAGTTCATGGCTAGGTTCAATTCTATTCTATTTTTATTTGTTAGTTATAACCATGGAGATTGTTGAGTTTAAGCACTAATAGGTAGGCAAGGCTGATCCATAATATTTGTATGATAAAAAAACTAATCAACCCAATCATCAGTTACAAATTAGGAAGATATTATTGTTAATCTCTATTTTTAAAGGAACAATACCTACTTAAAGTTGTATTACATTATATTTCATTATGCTATTAAACATATAATTTATAACTAAAATTACAAATATAGTATAATTAGTTCTCATGATCTGTGTCGTATTCTACTACAACCACATGAACAAACTATAGCAGCCTATACCTTTGCTTTATAAAAAGACCCCATTGTTTTCTCTGTTCTCTCTCGCCTATCTCTAACTCTCTCCCATAACTAATTAAAGACATTATCTCATTCAGTTTCATTCCTCTGTCATTCCCATCATCATTCGGTTTCTTCTCTCATTCGGTTTCATTCCACTGTCATTCCCATCTCATTCGGTTTTTCATTCCCCTGTCAATCGGTTTCTCTTATTTGGTTTCTCAAATTCCCCTCTGATTCCCCTCATTCAGTTTCTAAAATTCCCCTCATTCCCCTGGGTTTTCTTGCCTATCACTGATCGTTCTCTCTCGCCTATCATTAATCGTTCTCTCTCGGTTGTCTCTCTTCCCCTACTCTCTCTCAGTTCTCTCTAACCATTCCCCTGTTCTCTAAAGAAGTAGGACACCATCACCATTCCCCTATTCTCTCTCTCTCAGTTCTCTCTTACCTATCACTGATCTGCTCCTCATCTCCAATTCTCATCCCTCTCTCACCCGACAATTTCCCCTCTTGTTTGCGTCACTCTCTTTATGCTGGATCCGGTGATTGGGAAACATGGTAGGGGCTGGTTGAGTCTTGTTTGGGGATTTTTATTTCTCTCAAGAAGTTGCCGAATATACAAGAAAAAATGTGTTTTTTATGGCTTGATTGTGATGAAATTGGTTGGGTTTTTCTGTGAGCATTTTTTACTGTGACGAGGAGATGAAGAAGGAAACTAGGTATGGGAAAAAAATTGATAGGCAGAAGATAAATTAAATAGAGTAATACAGGCAGAAGATAAATTAAACAGAGAAAATATATATAGTGTTTTTCGTAACAGACAAACAAGATCAAGGATTTTTAGCTATAATTCTTGCAGATCTAAAAAATACGAAGAAGATAAAATGAAGAAGATAAAAACATAAAGGAAATAATATAGAAAAATAATAGAGAAATTTGAGGGAAAAAATACCTGAAATGAAGAGTGTGATTCTCAAATCTTCTTACTTTTCAATTGTTTTTGGATGGAGATGCAGAGAGGGGTGCAGATGTGCTAGAAATTATCCTTACTAATTATTTCCCATGCCACCAAATGAACGAGTAGGACAGTCCAGAAGATAGACGGAGAACCATTTACAAGTTTCTGTTATAGCATTCAAGCAGGAAACTGAATAATCTTCTTCTTTGTTTGCTGGGCGTGTAGGAAAATTTGTGCAGAAAAATATTTTCCAGTTGAAGTGATGTCTGTGGCTCACTTTCCATCAACATTAGCGAGAGAAAAGAAAGGACAAGTGTACGCAGCTAATAGCTGGTGGTACTAAATCTAGAAGGTAGATATAGGATTCCAGGAAACTTTATTCCTTGTTTATGATCTGCTGATAAAGGAAAAGTATATTATTCCTAGCAAAACCAAAGCCCTGCAGTAAACAAATTGACAAGCCCCGCTTCAAGACTCAGGTTGATTCCTTCTCCTTCAATGAGGCAAGCCCATGGAAAGGACTAAGGGTAAGGAATTGAAGACATTTCTTCAAAATCAAGACAACGCCATTTCATAATGGAAGTAAAGAAAGACATATCAATCTGGCAGGAACAGCAACTATCTATTAAAATCACTGGATAAGACCAATTACTTGCATATATAATACAACGCATCTCTTCTTAGCTTAACAAGCTAGGGTGACTAATTTTCTCGTCCTGTTTTCTGAGCCGTCATAAGGCCATGGCTTCTGGAGCAAGCAAATCTGCTGCCTTCATGCTCTTAATCCTCAATATGGGGCTGTATTTTCTCATGATAGTAATCGGTTCATGGGCTATAAATCATGGGATTGTAAGATCTCGTGAAACAGGTGAATCAGATACCTTGCAGAGATATATATTTTCACTTATGGATTGAATTTTTCAAGAAACTACTGACTTATGTACTCATGCCTTACCTGTGTGAATCTATGCAGCGGCTATTTTGACAACCCCAGCACGCATATTTCCGATATACTTCCCAATGGGAAATTTGGCAACAGGTTTCTTCATCATTCTCTCCCTTCTTGCCGGCGTTGTGGGCTTCACCACCTCTGTTACTGGACTTCATAACGTTTTTCTCTGGAATGCTCCAAACTTACACGCAGCATATGCGTCTTCTCTAGCATCATTGTCACTCACCCTTCTATCCATGGGGTTGATGCTTATGCTCTCTCACTCTGTCTCTACTTAGAATCCTCCATTTTTGCTATCAAGCTCACATCGAATTTCAATTATTTCATGTTGGTTCATTCAAAGTTACCAAGCCTTTTCTCAATGTGCATTGCAGATTCGCATGCAAAGAGATCGACATAAGCTGGACAGATTCAGTCTTGGTATGTCTTTCTTTTTCCTTTGTGTGTGTGTGTGTGTTACAAGCAACGAGGGAAAGACTTTCTAACGGTGCATGGTATTGGATGTTGATGTTGATAAACAGCGTACTCTGGAAGTGGTGACAATAATTGTGAGTGGAACCCAATTATTGTGCACTGGTGCTATCCATGTTGGAGTTGAAGATATGGTCGCACGACAGAAGAACCAGGGAGGAAGAGTTTGATTGAGCCTTCGATTTGAAGCCTGGCAACATGTTCTGTATAAAAACACATATGTGGTAATAAATTAAATTGGATATGACCAGTGAGTGAGTAAATCATGTATTTCTTTTGTTGAGAATCTGTATGCAAGTACATTTATTTTCTTAATTGGATTATGAAATGAAATTTATATACATGATGTTGTTACTATAAAGACGAGAGATTCCACAATTCTAATTAATGCCCCAAATCACGCAGATGGGACATAAGATGATGAGGTTTATAGGGTTATTTTTCATGTATTGATTGAGATGTTAATTAACAAACCTCCACGGTAGATACCTGAGAAACGCAATAAAGACACCTGACAGGGATGTTTTCTTTTGGGCACTGATTAGCATACGACAATTGGCACGTTAAGGAAGAGATAACGGTTTATTAGTTGGAAAATAATTTTTTTTTTTAAATAATTTTTTAAAAAATAAATAATTTTTTAATATTTAATAGAATGATAGAAAATAAATTTAAAAAATATTTTTTAATATTTGATTATATTATAAAAAATAAACTAAAAATAATATTTTAATATTTTAATATTTTTTTTTTTAAAAATTATCTAACATATATAAAATGTTTAATCACTTGCAATGAGATCTATGAAATATAAAGATGGATATTAATATATATTTTTTATTTATAAATGCTTAAAATAATTTTTTAGCAGTATTAAGAAAGCCAAATTAGTTAATGGTATTAAGTAAGAGTTAGATATTTGGATTTTTTTAGTATGAATATTTTTTTAGAGATAAATAAATATAAAAATATTTTGATGTATTTTTTGAATAAAGATTTTTTTTAAAAAAAAAAAGATATGGACAATTATCCCTTTAATATATATATCAATTAAGTATTGGAAAATAAATATACTCATCTTACATCAAACATTATCATGCATAAATATTAAGTTTTGATGTTATACACATACATATTAGTTCAAATTAACAAATTATACGCATATATATTAGTTCAAATTAACAATTATAAACATACTAAACCAAGTAAAACAGGTAAACATACTTGTCAAATAATAAATATAAATTTTTTTTATCTTTTCTAAAATCATCTTAGCAATTAGGCATATAGTAGTGTTGGTTCACAAAATTTTAAACTTGAATTTTCCTCAAATTAACATTTTTTTTATCATAAATGTTTTTGCCAGCATTTTATTTTGGACTAAGTGATCAAAAGTATCACCAGGAGCGATCTCCTCAAAGCCTTTAATTTTTATCACTTTTGTATATAGCTCATTAGCATTAATTTAATTTTTACTGAGGCTTTGAATTGCAAATGCTACATTTCCAATCTTTTTAGACAACTTTTCAACACTACCATTTTTATACATTCGATTTCTCTTCTTATGTTGCTTCTTTTGTACATCAGAGGAAGATGTTTCTTTACCTTTTGAAGTTTCTTTATATTCCCTTTTTTTTAATTGAAATAGATTGCAGTTTAGTGTTCTCTTCTAGGTTGATATCAGTATATAATTTAGCATAATTTCCAGTTGTCATGTCTTTTTTAATAACAATTGTCATTGCTTTATACATATCAAGTTTTTTTTTTGGAGATACTTGTCATGATTGGGATATCCCTATTCATAAAGATTAGAATATACAATTTTTAGTCCCTTGTATAAAGTTTTGAAAATAAAAATAAATGTAAAAATTACATAAAATATATTATTTATTATACCTTTATTTCTTCATCATATACATCTTTTAAAACCATAATCATCTTTAAACAATCATCCCATTCAAAATCACTTTTATTTTTAAGTTTGGTTATTATTTCCCTTTTTTCTCCACAGTTTTGATATGATTGTTCACATGCTTAGGCTCACATTACATGTTGAACTTTTGACTAATTTATGTAGCTACTTTCACAAACGATTATGCTTTAAAGGTAGAAGAAAACTTGTTTCCTTTAAATGTCTCCTCAATTAATATCTCAAGTAGCATGTGAGACATAGGCTTAGACTATATGAAGTGCTTACCTGTGTATTTTTCGTTCTTCGCTATACTCATTTCTACAAAATAAAATCATACAATATTTAGATTGAACTAATTTTATGCAAAAAAAAAAAAATACAACCAATATTTAAAAAAGAACATATAAAACACATAAGAAATTATAATAAAATCAACAAACAATCCAAATATATAACAAAGACAAATCAAACTCAAGAAAAATATAATAAAAATAATCACATATAATTAATACTCGATTACTAGTTTCTTGTAGTGTTATAATCATTCCACATGATTGATGCAATCATTTCTCTTTTTGTAACCACTCTTTATTTTCTTCCTTTTTCTTTCATTGGCTTAAGCTGATTGTTCTTCTAATTGGTTTACTCTTCAAACATATTTCTTTCATAAAAAAGTCATAAGGATGTTGTTCTTCTAATTGGTTTACTCTCCAAACATATTTCTTTCATAAAAAAAGTCATAAGGATCTACTCCCATCATGTGATTATGAATAATGCAACATGCAAGCACAACATTCACTTGTGTTTCATAAGACCAAAAAGGTTTTCTATCAATTGATCTAAAATGACTCTTCAAAATACCAAACCATCACTCAATAGCAGTTTGTAATGAAAAGTGTCAAAAATTAAATAACTCTTTTTCATTTTCTAGTGAATGTTCTGTAAACTCATTCAAGTGGTATCGAACTCCACGAAAAGGAGAAATGATTCCTTTTCGAATGCCATAACCAACATCACTAAGATAATATTTCTTTACAAATAAAAAATAAAACCTATTGTTATCTTTATCTAATTAGATAATTTATATGTTTATTGCATATTATAAATATTTAATTTACATCTTCTGGAATTTTTAGATCACTAAGTCTTGATAGTGCATTACCTAAAACCCAGGAATCATGTGCACTTGCTTCCCATCCAGTTAAAACATATATAAACTTCAAATCAAAAGTTATAGCTGCTAAAACATTTTGTATTGTTCTTTCTTTTCAACCTCGAAACTTTTCTTAAATTTCAACATGAACATTTGCAGGAACATGGGTACCATCACTTGCTCCTACACAATCCTATATAAACATTAAAAAATAATTTATAACCTTTGATTCTAGAAGTAATTAATTAATATATAAAAATATTGGTATTGTTCTCATACGTTAAAATAAAGATAGAATCTGCGATTATTCATTATCTCTGCGGGAACTGTATCTCTTAGGTCTTTGATAAGGTGTTTGTATAACTTAAGAACTGTTTTTAATACAATTTAAAAATAACGATGGATAATTCCAACATACCTATAGTATATAATACTAATATAATAAAATCTTTGGTTTTGACCTATAATCTGTAAGAACACAATTACTTGCTACCTAATAGACACATTTTAAGTTGATCGTAATAGGTCACAACTTGTGAGAACATCACACCAATTACATAACACAATTGGTTTCATATGAATTTGTTCGACATAATGTCTATCACCTCGATTCAAAATGCTATCAATATAGAATTATCATTGGGCAATTGCATTTACACGTGGTTCTTTTAGTATATAAATTCTATTTCTTTCTCGTTCAATAATAGTTATCCCTGCAGTTATGACAGTTACAGCTGCTCCCATACATATTACATGAATAATCTTACTATATATAATAAGAAAGTGAAGTTTTTTTATAATGAAACCTAAAAATTTTGGAGAAATAAACATTCAAAAAGCATATCAAATACTTACACAATCAATATAAAAGACTATGATCACACTAACACAATCAATATATTTGGATAGCTAGAAATACTTGTAATTCTACATGTCATGTTCAATTTAATATGTGGTATCAAGTTAATGATGTATACTAGTGAAAGAGCTTCACTTTTAAATGTACAGAAGGTTGAAGATAAATTAATATTAGAGAAATTGTTGACTACTCTCTTGTTGATTAAAAGAAAATCCAACAATATTTAGGTTAGGATAAAGCAAAGGCATTGATATTAGGTACCTTAAATTTGTCTGGAGATGCTGAACAAGTCTAGTTTTGCTAGAATTATATGTGAAAATGTCTTTTAACTTTTTTTTTTTGTCTAAATTCATGCTTCTTATTAGCTGCATATATTTACATATTGTTCATAAAAAATAACTTATTAAAAATATCTATGGCTCAAAATAAATTATAGAACAAATAATCTTTAAAATCAACTAGATTAATAATAAAAAGAATAAAAATTTTAAATCTAGTAGGATTAATAGATTCTTTTAAATAAATTAATTTTTTTATGATAGAGCATGAGCGTGATGGTAAAGACTACAAAAATGAAGAAATTCCAGTGTATCTAATTAACAGAGACCTTGTGAGTTTTTTTTTCTATTTTATTTGCATATTGTAGTCTACAATATGCAAATAAACTAGACAAAAAAATAAAACCATTGTCCGTAAGTTATTAGTTTATAATTAGTGCTAGTAACATCAATTTCTAACCAGTTTCTAATGATGAAAAAAAAAACCAACCATTTTTAATTTGAAATGTCAAGGTTTTCTTGTGCTTATTATTTTCAATGAAGCATCCAGTGAAATACTCGGTAAAAACCATTATGATTTGTTAAAGCATTCTCAATTTGGTAGGCAAACAAATCCTTACACTATATTAGTCCATAATTTATTAAATCAGAGAATATGTTTAATACCAAATAAATGTAATATTCCTATCCCGCAGATAAATCCTTTCTTTATCACTTTATAAAGCTGTCTATTACATGATATTTAACCACTAACCAGGGATAAATAGATGCAAAAGTCCATCAGAGGCTAGTGTATCAAAGTCTCAGACCATGGTTGATTCGTTATAGTGTCTTAAAGGAGCCTGCAAATGCTTCACCACCTGTATTTAACCAATGGGAGCCTTGTTTTTTTGCGTGGTGAAACAACCAAAATTTAGCTAAACTATCACTTTCTAAGATTGCAATTTTTGATTTTCCAATGTGGCAGGTTTCTAAACAAAGCTCTGCTTAACCCCAATGACTTGAAGGGAGACAAGAAGGTTTCCAGTGTGTGAACTATGATCAGCATTGAGACTATGAACAATAAGCATCTAATTGAATTAACACGACCAAAAGATTTTGATATCTTCTTCCAAGTATAGAAGTGTTAAAATAATAAATAACTCGTCAAGACCGAGGTCGAATAATAGGGAGGTTAATTATATAAATTATAAATAACAACAACAATAATAATAATAAGTTAAAGTGAACTTTGAGATTGTAAGATTAATGTGAGGGTTAAATAATGATAGAAACAAATGTCAATGTTAAAGGATCCACTAATAATATTCAAACAAGTATAATATAAGCTCTTTTTATTACTAAAATGAAAATCACACACAAAGGAGGTTTCAATGAGATTATAAATTTTTAACATGATTATATTAGTTATTTTATTTGAATAGTGTTAATAATTGTATTCATGATTATAACTTCTATTAACAATAAATCAAGTTCCTTTCACAACACAGGTGCAGGTTATACCATATAATTGGGCTATGAAAGTGACTAGTATTTGTTGTACCAAGTGTTATACAACACAAATCTAGATTAATCATTTAACAAGCAAAGTATTAAGAGTAAAAAAGATAACAAATACAAAACATGTTATTATTAAACATTAAAATTCATATTAAGTTTATAATATACTTATTCTTATACCATTAGTGTAACCTTTTCACCATAACATAATAAAGTTAACTAAATATAATGAAAGAGAGAAACATAAATAAACAAGATAAGAACACAAATAAAATATAAGTTAACTAAGTAAAGAAAAGGAAATGAAAGGCATAAATAAAAAATTAATGAAAGCAAAACTTAAGCATTATAAAAAATATAAAGAAAGAGAGTAAGAAATGATCTTGATATGAAAATCAAGATGCCTAAATGTAGGACAAATACCTTTTTTATAGGCTAAAATTTAGAACTATTAATTTGTTGACTAATTGTTGAGTGGGTGACCACATCCTGACTTGGTGACAATCCTTATCTTCTTGTCTGCCAAAAATATCATTGCTAGCATTAGAATTTGAATAGATTTTCCATTCTAATAAATTGTCTTAGCTTTTTTTAAAAAAAATTTGATGTATTTGGACTTTTAGAACTCGAGATATGGGCTGAATATTGAACAGTATTTGGGTTGTAGGACAGATTTTGACTTCTCCATTTTCGCTAAAATTTAAACTTCTAAACAACATAATTGAGTCTTGCATTCCATGAATGTTCTCATTTTTGCTAAGATTTAAACTTCCAAACAATAGAATTGAGTCTTGCATTCCATGAATTTCGCTAAAATTTAAACTTCTAAACAACATAATTGAGTCTTGCATTCCATGAATGTTCTAGGCCTATATCTTAGCTTTCTTTTATGCTCAATATATTAACACATAGTTATGAGGCTTTACTTGGATGAAAATAGAATTTTGTTCTAATGTTTAAGGTTAACTTCCTTGAGTTGAGATTATTATTATTATTTTCTTCTTCTTCTTTTCTCTTTTTTTTTTAATATACATACATATAACACAATGCATCTTTAACTCATGTAATAAGCTTTTGGCTAATGACTCTCAAACCAGTTGGTCATAGGGTACTAGGTGTTGAGACACCCCTTCGAGCTTAATTACTGGAGTTACATATACTGATACATAGATAGTGTAATACTTGATTCCCTTAAGCTTTTCTCCTCAACCCATGTAACAAATGTTAGGTTAAAAGCTCCCAAGTCAATTGACTTTAGGATATTAGGTGTTGAAACACCCCTTTGGGCTTAATTGTTTAGGTTAAGAAACCTATGAAACCAAACTTATTTACATTTTTAGTTTCATCATTTATTTTTGTTACAAGTTATATATTATCCCTTTCCCTTAATTGTTACCTTTAACAAAAGAACATAAATAATGTAATAATCCAATCTGCAACCCACAATCATATGTTAAAGTGTATATGTGAAAATGAATAGTTGTTAAATGAATATATGAGCAGAATTAAGTGATAACAATGAGAGAGTTTGTAAACCTGAATATTTCAAGAAGTATTCTAATAGACCTTGTTAAAAATGTTTATTATAATGTGTCTCAAGAGTCATTTTAACAAAAAAAAAAACTCCTTTACTTTGCCATCCTAATAACATCAATTTTAGAAATAATTTATAAAATAGAAAATACAATTAGTTAATATATATATATATATATATATATATATATATATCAAAAATTACCCCCTTTCCCTAACGAGATATTGTCCTCAATGTCCTAACATAGAAAGATAGAGTATAGAAAACATTACCTGAAATACTAAACACTAACAAACCAGAAACACACTTAAAAAAATATAAAAGATAACAAAATAAAATAATATGTTATTAATAAAACCAAAAGACACAAGAATTCACAAACAAATGTTCAAATCCAATCCAAACTTTTTATAGCTTTTCTTAGTTAACTAATTTATGTGACTTATGGAAGGATCAATTACAGAGATGAAATATTGCAGTTCGTCAATCAATTGTTCAGCAGTAGTATTAGAGATTATGATTTGTGGTGCCTAAAATTCCTGTTTCATAACATGATCAAGAAAAGATAACAACTTATCATAAAACCATTAATATTTAACATACATATGAGTTTATGGTGAATGTGCAGTTGAGCCCAAGAGGAAATATTAAAGATCTCTTTCAATGTGCCCATACCACATGGTAAGGTAATGAAAGCATCAGTATGTTTAAACATTATATTTATTTGATCAGACATTATGGAGACCTGTAGTTTCTCTCCAATTATTATTGTAATGATGTCCCTATTTGCTAAAGCTTTGGGGACGACCCTTAAAATTTGACTACCTCCTAAAAATACAAGTATTGACGCTTCCCTCATTAACTCAAGGTAGCCTCTCCCATACACTAAATGAATTTTTTTTAGCTAAGATCTGACCAAGATGATTTGTTGATTTTAAAAAATCTATTTCCTTCCTAAGACTAGATCCATAAAAAACCCAAATGTTTCTTATGTGATGACTTGAGGAATTTGTCATTTCTTCACACTTCTATATCTGTTGAATAGATGGGTTGAGTAGAAATGAAAGGAAGGAATATAAGATTTTATATATGAGAAATTGAAAATGCAATCATACCACCTATATGTAGATCAGGTGGAGTCTCACTCTCTTTATTTATCTATTTATTTATTATTATTTTTTGAAAAAACATGTGTATGTACAGGTAGTTGTGATTGTGGCTTACATCTTCTCTTGATTTTACATCCAAAAATAACTCAAACACCCTCTGTGGGTCGGAGATTGGCTTCCCATCCAGTTTTCTTAAAAACTAGCAAACAAAGTCTTTTATAGTCAGATTCTGAAGACTAAGTCGATCATGTTCTTTATGAAATTATTACCATAAATCATGAATTGCACGATACACATCTCTTCTAGGATGAGTCTTATGAGTCAATAGAAGATTATCTGAAGGCCCTTTACTTAGCCTATTCCTTAATGAATTGTATTTTATCTTTATGGTTTACTGATACCATTTCTAAAAAATGACATGTTGCAATACAAGTCCATTTGGCATATCTGTATATACTTTCAGTCATTTTAAACGATATTTCTTTGCAGAAGTGCTTTTACCTATTCCAGGCATATGTAAAATAAAAGAATTGGAGGACTTACTTGATAATCAGATCTTTGCTTCAATTAGCTAGCGAATATTTTCAAGAATTTCATGATTCATTAACAACCTTAATCTTTTACATCTAACACGTTAAATTTTTGCAATTGTATTTGGAGGTAAATCGGGAAAATACTTTTTTAATTTTTTAAGACTGGTGTCCATTTTTTTGATGAGAGGAAAAGAGATGCAAAGAAAAAAGATGGAACAAGAAATTGAACAAATATATACAGATATTAGTTATTATAGAAAACTGAAAGAACCAACTTAAGAGTCATAGAGTACCATTACCCGTCATTTAACCGGGGTGAGAGAGACTAGCAAAACAAAAGTCACACAAAAAAGAAACAGAAAAATAATGTGAAAAAAAAAAATCAATCTTTATATACAGGATCATCCAATTCAATAGAGTCATTTTCAACTGAAAATTATAATATTAAACTTTCAAACGATGCCCATTTATCTTGAAAACATTGTCATTCTTTGGATTCTCAATATCAAAGGTCTCATAAGGATACATATATTTCTCAATAAATTTATTGCTCCATCTTAATCTTTGCTCTTCAAGAAATAAATGAAGTCGAGAATTATAAAGTAAAATATTTTGACCAATATCAACTTTTTAACGATTTTCACAAGTTTTGCAGAATGTATGTGAGTCCTTAAACATGGTGGGCCAATAAAATCCACTTTACAAGATTTTTTCAATTGTCTTTCTTGAAGAGAAATGACCCCACAAGATTTTTTCAGTTGTCTTTCTTGATGAGAAATGACCCCCACATGCCTCAGAATAACAAAATTTAATGACACTACTTACCTTATTATTTAGAATGCATTTTCAAAATATTTGATCAGGATAATTTTTGAATAAGTAAGGGTCATTCCAATAAAATTTCTTCACTTTGTTCAAAAACTTTCTTTTATTTTGGGTACTCCAATGAGTTGGTAAATCTCTTGTTGCAAGAAAATTGATAAAATTAGCAAACCAAGGTATTGAACTAAAATAAAGTAAGGATTTTTAGAAAAATAATCATTAATTGGTGAGATGTTAAATGTCAAATCTATTATCAATTTTGATAAATGATCTGTAACAACATTGTCAGTGCCTTTCTTATCCTTGATTTCTTCTTTTTATAAATCATTATCATGTCAAAATTGCTTGTAAATGTTGAAAATATTCTTCAATGTCATGTTTACAAATGATAGCTTCATTAGTCAATTCCTAGAATTAATTTATACATTAGAAGTTGTGACACGACCAAAAGATTGATGTCTTCTTCCAAGTGCAGGAGTGTCAAAGTAATAAATAACCCGGCAAGACTGG
>NW_011500381.1:118647-119486 GCF_000495115.2 Populus euphratica
TGTAAGAAAAGTGAAAAGAGAAAATAAAATAAATACTATAATTTGTATAAGAATTTACCTCTACAACATCAGCACCAAAAACTTGACACGACCAAAAATGAAGGAAGAGAATAAAAGGAAGAAAAGAAAAGGTAAGGAAAAGAAAAGAAACAAAACAACGTTAGATACAAGAAAAGTAAAAAGAAAAAATAAAATAAAAATTATAATTATACAAGAATTTACCTCTACGACATCAGCACCAAAAACTTGACACGATCAAAAGATTTTGATGTCTTCTCCCAAGTGCAGGAGTGTCAAGGTTATAAATAACCCGACAAGATCGGGGTCGAACCATAGAGAGGTTAACTATAGAAATTATAAATAATAACAATAACAACAATAACAACAACAAGTTAAAGATAACTTTGAAATTGTAAAATTAATGTGAGAATTAAACAATGATAAAAACAAATGTCAAGGTAAGAGGATTCACTAAAGATATTTCAAACAAGTATAATATAAACTCTTTTTATTACTCAATTAAAAACAACACATGAAGAAGGTTTCAATCGGATTATAAATTGTTAATATGATTACATTAGTTATCTTATTCGAATAATGCTAATACTTATAAATCTTATCAAGTATTCATGATTATAACTTATATTAACAACAAATCAAGTTCCTTTCATTGTACAAGTGGAGGTTAGACCATACAGTTGGACTATAAAAGTGCCAAGTATTTATTATACCAAGTGTTATACAATATAAATCTAGATTAACCATTTAACAAGCGAAATATTAAGAGTGAAGAAGATAACAAATACAAAACATGTTAATATCAAACATTAAAGTCCATG
>NW_011500381.1:119508-120539 GCF_000495115.2 Populus euphratica
AACATTAAAGTCCATGTTAAGTTTATACTATACTTATTCTTATACCATTAATGTAACATTTTCACCTTGACATAATAAAGTTAACTAAACATGATGAAAGAAAGAAACATAAATGAATAAGATAAGAACATAAATAAGATATAAGTTAACTAAATAAAAAAAAAAGAAAATGAAAGGCATAAACAAGAAATTAATGAAAGAAAAACTTAAGCATTACAAAAAATATAAAGAAAGAGAGTAAGAACAGGATCTTAATATGAAAATCAAGATGTCTAAATGCATGACAAATGCCTCCTTTTATAGGCTAAAATTTGAAATTATTGATTTATTGATTAATTGTTGAGTGAGTGATCACATCTTAACTTTGTCATTCTTATCTTCTTATCTGCCAAAAACATTATTATTAACAGTAGAATTTGAACAGATTGTCCAATGAAAGGTTTAGGAAATTGTCTCAGCTTTCCAAAAAAAAAAAATTCAGTGCATTTAGACTTGTGGAACTTGAGATATAAGCTGAATATCGAACAATGTCTAGGCTGTAGGATAAATTCTGACTTTGCGAACAATGTCTAGGCTGCAGGATAAATTCTGACTTTGTCATTGTTGCTAAGATTTGGACTTCCAAATAGCATAATTGAGTCTTGTATTCTGCATAAATATTTTAGACCTATGTCTTAGCTTTCTAATCATATAAAACAAATTGAAACCAAGATCTACAGTTTCAAATATGATCCAATGATTAAATAGTGTTCTAATTTGGACTAAATCAACATCTTTTTTTTTTTTAACCTTAACCCTCTCTTTTGATTAAACAGTGTTCTAATTTGGACTAAATCAACATCTTTTTTTTTTTTTAACCTTAACCCTCTCTTTATCTTCTCAATTTCAGTAGTTAAACTCATCAATTGATCCTTTTATTTATGTTATAGGTTTGCATTTAAAATGAACATTTACCATAAATTAAATGTATCTTATAGTATCAGACTTGTTATTATAAAATATGTTTTAGTTAAGGAGTTATTGATACTTCA